>NW_007252910.1:20748-49711 GCF_000164805.1 Carlito syrichta | reverse complement strand
ATGAGGTCTCGCCAAGTTGCCCAGGCAGGTCTCAAACCCACGGGTTCAGGCAATCCATTCACCTCAGCCTCCCAAAGGCACGGGATTACAGGCTGAGCCACCATCTTTCTAACCAGATAAATGAAAGACCTTTACAATAAAAGCTATGAAATACTGCTCAAAGAAATCAAAGATGACACAAACAAATAGAAAAATATTCCATGCTCATGGACTGAAAGAATCAATATTATTAAAATGTCCATCCTACCCAAGGCAATCTACAGATTTAACACAATACCCATTAAATTGCCAGCAGCATTCTTCTCAGACCTGGAAACGACAATACAGGAATTCATATGGAAACATAAACTACCATGAATAGCCAAAACAATCCTCAGCAAACAAAACAAAACAAAACAAAACAAAACCCCCAAACCAAAAACAAAGCAGGAGGTATCACACTTCCAGATTTTAAACTTTATTATGAAGCTCCAATAATCACAACAGCCTGGTATTGGTACAAGAACAGGCATATAGACCAACGGAACAGGACAGAGATTTCAGAAGCAAAATCTCAATTTCTCAACCAACTCATCTTCGACAGAGCCTCCACCACCAAACACTGGGGAGAGGAGAACCCATTCAAGCAAATGGTGCTGGGAAAACTGACGGACTACATGCAGAAGATTGAAACAAGAACTCTACCTATCACCATACACAAAATTTAACTCTAAATGGATCAAAGGCCTAAATGTAAAACTTCAAACTATAAGAACCTTAGAAAATGCAGGAGATATGGAAATTGGAACTGACAATCAATTCCTGATCAAAACCTACGCCATAAGAGATACCATAGACAAGCAAAACCTTATCATACTGACAAGCTTCTGCAAAGTCAAAGAAACCATCAAGAGAATGGGGGGACAGCCCACAGACTGGGAAAAAATGTTTACCAACTGTATATCTGACAAAGGCCTAACATCTAGGTTCTACAAGGAACTCAAGTGTGCCAAAAAGATAAAAACAAACAACCCCATTACAATGTGGGCAAAAGATATGAATAGACCTTTCTCAAAAGAAAACATACAAGCAGCTAACAGATACATGAAAAAAATGCTCAGCCTTGGTAGTCATCAAAGAAATGCAAATTAAAACCATACTGAGATACCACCTAACTCCAGTCAGAATGACCATCATCAATAACTCAAAGAACAACAGATGCTGGAGAGGATGAGGGGAAAAGGGAACACTTCTATACTGTTGGTGGGAGTGTAAACTAGAACAAACTCTGTGGAAAACAGTGTGGCAGTTCCTCAAAGATCTAAAAA
Organism: Carlito syrichta; assembly: GCF_000164805.1. Taxonomy (NCBI): domain Eukaryota; kingdom Metazoa; phylum Chordata; class Mammalia; order Primates; family Tarsiidae; genus Carlito; species Carlito syrichta. Next base: position 48,404 of record NW_007252910.1, on the reverse strand, counting down.
TCGACTTCCCATACGACCCCACAATCCCCCTACTGGGAATGTACCCGGAAGAACTCAAATCACTCTATGAAAAAGATACCTGCACCTGCATGTTTACTGCAGCGTTATTCACAATAGCAAAAACATGGAACCAACCGTGCTGCCCATCAAAAGAAGATCGAATAAAAAAAGTGGTACATATACATGATGGAATATTACACAGTCCTAAAGAAGGACAAAATTATGAACTTTGCAGCAACTTGGATGGGCTTAGAGTCTTAGTGATATTACTGAGTGATTTATCACAAAAACAAAGAACTGAGTATTACTGATGAGTTTTCACTCGTAAGCGGACTTTGAGCAATTATCGTAATACTTTAAGAAAGGGATCGGCAGTAGTGGGAAACTGCCGGGGGGGTGGGTGGGATTGGCAGTAGTGGTAAACTGCCAGGGGAGGGCATGCACACCTCATCAACAAGGGTACCTGCATGATGAACATTTGTATACCTAACCTGAAGTGTACCCCACGTCTTTAAAATAAAATAAACATTTAAAAAAAGAATGGCTGTTTATTTTATGAGTGAGAAAGTGGGTACTTGTGCCTAATATTATAGATTTCTACCTACCATATTCCATTTTCTACAAATAGGTATCACTTTGAAAGAATTCCATCAATAGTTATAAAACAATGATGGTTACACTATTTAGGTATACATTGATGTGTGGTGTTTTCCTTTGTTTTGTGTTTGCTTATTGTTGATTTTTCTTCCACTACTCCTTTAACTCACAGCTTCCAATACCACTTCTCTCAATGTTCTATTCATTATAACTTTATAAAGAGGAATCCAAGATGTTCAAGAAATCTTTGTCTATCTTAAAAAAGTGAACCAGGATTTTTTCTTTAATGGATTTTAGGTTAGTTTTTTGCTTCTTCATTCTACATAAGGATTGCCTTTCATTTCCCTGGTGACACCCTACACACAGAGCTTAATATTCATCTCTAACTAATTGCTTACTTATGTGTGTGAGTTACCTAGGATAAAAATATGAATAAATTTCTTCTAAGATAGTGATTTTCAACCTTGACTGCACATTGGAATCATATAGGGAATTTAAGAAATTACTGATGGTTAAGTACCATTTCCAGAAATTCTTATTTAAGTGGTTTGGGGTACTGCCTTGACATCAGGAGTTTTTAAATCTATGCAGGTGGTTTTAGCATGCAGTCAAGGCTGAGTACCACTCTGCTAAGATCTTCATAATGGTGCTCAACTTTTGGCTTTTGTTTAGTTGGATCATATGTAACCAGATCAGTGATGTTAGACAGAGATTTGGTGGCCTCTATATCTGAATGATCTCTGTTTTGACCACCATAATCTTTTCCAGAAACAGCTCTGTATTGTCTAAAAATTTATAATGTTATTTGTTTCCATTTCAAGATCGTATTGGGCAATCTAATATTCCTTTCTTCTTTTGGGACAGGCAGTTTAAGAAATTTCATTCCTTCTTCTCTCTAGGGACTGGAGTAATGTAGCCTAACATAGCCAGAGTAATGTACAATTATTTCCTACTGAAGTACAGATGGTGGGTAGCTTGGTGACCATGGTTGCTTCAGCTACTTGGGATCTATTGGTCAGGTTTCAGGCTGTTGGTTGCAACAGTACATGAACTTCTCTACAAACTTCATTAATGACTATTCAAAAGGCTCATTAAATTTATAGGATAGGAAATATAAATGGCTGAAAGTGTATAAAAAGCTGCTTGTACTCAATTGTAATTACAATAGTAAAAATTAAGACAATCTAAATGTTCACTTTATATAAATTAGAGTAACAATGACAAAAGCAACAAAAACCAGGAAGTAAAAGGTTTAGGTGAAGAGTATATAGCCTAGTGCAGCCTAGTGCAGGTAGAGTAGTATGACAGTATTTCAAAAAACAAAATATAGGCATAATTTATAAGTTCACATTCTTGGTCCTGAACATATGTCTGTATTGGTAAAGTTTTGGTTGCAGAGCAAATAATATACTTCAGCTAATAAAAGAAGAAGTAGATTTATTACAAGTGTTAAGTGGCTTACAGAATGATTGAAGTGCTAAAGATCAGATCCAGGCTGCCCATCCAGGAATGACTCTCAGATCCTGACCACAGAACTGATCTTCCAATGGAAGTGAGTATTCCTGGGATGAGCAGTAAGCTTCTGGTTGAACTAGAAAGTTGCAATTACAGTGGCCATCTCCAGATTCATGCTACTTCTTCTATAATCTGTACCAGCAAAATAGGTGATTTGTATCCTACCTCTTTTCCTGCTTAATTCAAATCTGAATTTGTCTTTTGTGAGTGCATCTAATTGGCAGAATTAAAGTCAGCTTAGGGATCCTAGCAACAAAGGGGTCTGGGATATTCAGTTAATTCTTTTTATTTTCTCCATTACAGAAAGCCAGCTAGACGGGCTTAGGATAGACCCTGAAAGAGTCAGTCCGTAGTGTCTGCCACAACATTTCAGAGAAGTTCACACACAGGTCTATAGGGGGATGTCTATAAAGATTCTCATTGTAGCATATGTTTGTATGAATTCTGGATGCTGTAGGCAAAATAATTGTCCATAAATGGGAAGATTAGTTAATAAAATGTGACAATGCAAACTCTAGAGTATTGGGTAGTAATCGATTTCTGCTGTGAGGTTCATATAAAATACCATTAATATGAATTAAAAATACATGCACACAGAATTCCAACAATGGTGGTCAAGTGGTTTGGTAAAGATTCTCAGAAGTAACAATTGTAAAAACTGAAAATAAATATTTAAAATAACTACTTAAGTCTACAAAAAGTGAACAAAGCAGGCAGAAATTCAAGAGAGTCACAGATGACTGTGACAAGTAAGAATAGCAACTTTGTGCTTTCTATTTTTGCTTAAGAGTAATTCATACTCCTCTAAACGATGCGGAATAAAGTTGCAGCACTACTGCCTTGAGATAGCAGAGGGCGGGGTTTAGGGTTGGGGGAGCAGCTGGAAATTTAGGGAGAAGGGAATTGTAGAATTCTGGGAGCTGTAAAAGAAGTAAGCCCCCTAAAATTTGAGTGTGAACTGAGTCCTTTTAAACAATCTGATCACAAAACTACACATCTTATGGGGAAGACATCATGGGGAGAGGCTAAATAAAAACAGCTAAGCAGAGATATCAGCTGCTGCACTTCACAAGGAAAACACAGTTTATAGTCTGATTTCAGGCAAGGTAAGTCCTTACCTGAAGAAAAACCAATTTTCAGTAAAAAAAGAAAAAAAAAGCATCTAAATTCATTACAGTGTGTACTAGCTACAATGTCTAATTTGTAGCTCAAAATTACTAGATATGTAAGGAAAAACTGTGATCCATACTCAGAAGAAATGGCAGTCTACATCCTTGACTGTGGGCAAGGCTGAAGGAAAATGATGCCAGATGATTACTCAACTCTACAGAGAGCAATAGAGTACTAGCAATGGTTGATAAGTAGTAAAGTAATAGTCCATGCATATGTATTTTTTCCTCTCTTAATTTATTGGCATTCAAAGCAAAATTTATAACACTGTATTACTTGGTTTAACACTTATAGATACAACGACAACACTTATAGATACAACAACAACAGCACCAAGGATGGAAGAGGGAATGAAACTATGCGGTGGCAATGTTCTTATATTTTACCCGAAGTAAAAGATGAATACTGTAATCTGTATATGTGTCACTAAAAATGCTAAGTTATATCTAAAAGACAATAAAATAATTACCAGGGAATAGTGAAAAAAATATTGATTGATACCAAAGAAGGCAGGAAGTTGGCAACAGAGGAATAAAAACAGATGAGATAAATAGGAAACAAATAGCAAACTTGTAGACCCAATGTTAACCATACTAATACTTACATTAAATATAAGTGGGATAAACACTCTAATCAAAGGGCAAGAACCAACTATATGCTGTTTGCAAGTGACATACTAAAGACACAAATAGGTTGATATTGAAAGGATGAGAAAAGATCTCATGCAAACTCTAACAAAAAGAAAGCTATAGTGGTTATATTAATACCAAACAAAATAGATCTCAAGACAAGGAGTGTTACTATAGATAATGAGGGATATTTCATAATGATAACATATCAATATATCAGGAAAATACAGAACTAGAAATATATATGCATTCAATAAATGAGTCTCAAAATGTGGGAAGCAAAACCAGACAGAGTTAGGGGGAGAGTTAAATTTACAATCATACTTGGGATTTTTTTTTTTTTTTTTGAGTTGGAACCTCACTCCATCTCCCAGGCTGGAGTGCAGTGGCATGCTTACGGCCACCCCAGTGTTGACCTGCTGGGCTCTAGCGATCCTTCCACCTCAGCCTTCCAAGTAACCAGAACTATAGGCACATGCTACCATGCCCGGCTAATTTTTGATTCATTGTAGCGACAAGGTCTCACCAAATTGCCCAGGCTAGTCTCCAACCCGCAGGCTGAGGCAATCCACTTGCCTTGGCCTCCCAAAATGCTGGGATTATAGGCTGAGCCACTGCATACTTGGAATTTTTAATAAAACTTTCTTAGTGATTGACAGAGCAACTAGACTCAGTATAGATCTAAAGGACACTATCAGTCACATTAACTTAATTGATATTGTAGAACACTCCACCAAATAATTGCAGAATACATATTATTTTCAAGTGTCAGTGGAATGTTCACTAAAATAAACCGAATAGTGGGATTAAGTCTCCACAGATTTAAAAAGATTAAACACCAGCTCTACAAGAATTACTCAAAGGAGTTCTAAAAACTGAAACAAAAGATTGAAATACACTAGTAGAAAAATACTGGAAATCATAAAGTTCCCAGGTCTTATGGAACACCAACACAATAGCGAAAATAAATAAATAAAGTGAATGAACAAAGCAACTAGATAGCAACCAGTATGATGAATGGAAAAATACCTTATATAACGTTATTAACTCTGTACATAAATGATCTTAATGCCCCACTAAAAACATATAGACTGGCAGAATAGAAAAAAACAACAACAGCAACAACACGCACAACACAGCTTTCTGCTGCCTTCGAGAGACCCACTTAACTCACAAAGACTCCTATAGACTCAAGGTAAAGGGGTAAGGAAAAATATCCCAAGCAAATGGAAACCAAAAACAAGCGGAAGTAGGCTTCCTTATATCAGATATGATAGACTTCAATAACAGTAAAAGACAAAGATGATTATTATAGTATGATAAAAGGATCAATTAAATGGGAAGACATAACAAAGTTAGATATTAATATATATGTGCCTAATACCAGAGCCCCCAGCTTTGTAAAACAAATACTACCAGACCTAAAAAAAAAAAGAGATAAGCAGCAATACAATAATAGTGGGAGACTTCAACACTCCATTGAGAGCAATAGACAGATCATTAAGGCAGAAAGTCAACAAAGAAACATTGTAGCTAAACTGGACTCTAGAGAAAATGACACTTACAGGTATCTACAGAACATTCCACGCCAAACCTACAGAATTTACATTTTTCTCATCAGCACATGGAACATTCTCCAAGATAGATCATATGATAAACTACAAATCAAATTTCAACAAATTCAAAAAACTGAAATTATATCAAGCATCTTCTAAGACCACAGTGAAATAAAACTAGAAATTAACTCCAAGAAGAACATGTGAAACCAAACAAAAACATGAAAGTTAAACAATCTACTCCTGAGTGACACACGGGTCAAAAATGAAATCAAAATGAAAATTTAAAAAATTCCTCAAAAATGAATGAAACAATGAAAGAAGTTATCAAAACTTTTGGGACATAGCCAAAGCTGTGCTCAGAGAAAAATTTATAGTGCTTAAGGTCTACATTAATAAGACTGAAAGATTGCATATTGACAACCTAACATCATACTCCAAGGAACTAGAAAAACGTGAACAAACAAAACTCAAAGTTAGCAGAAGAAAAGAAGTAAAAAAGATCAGAGCAGAACTAAATGAGATTGAAATAGAAAAAATAATATGTAGGATCAATAAAACAAAAAATTGGTGCTCTAAAAAAATAAACAAATTGTTAGATTGCTAGTTACAGTAATTAAGAAATGAAGAGAGAATATTCCAATTACCTCAATCAGAAATGAAAATGGAGACATTACAACTGATATGACGGGAATTCAGAAGATCATCTAAGTCTATTGTGACACCTCTCTGCAAACAAACTGGATAGTCTAGAGGAAGTGGATAAATTCTTGGAAACATACAATCCCCCAACCTTGAATCAGGAAGAAACAGAAACCTTGAACTGACCAGTAATGGGTAGTGAGATTGAAACAGTAGTTAGAAGTCTCCCCAAAACAAGAAGTCCAAGACCTGATGGACTCACAGCTGAATTCTACTAGACTTTCAAAGGAGAACTGGTTCCAATTTTAGTGAAGTTATTACACAAGATTGAAGAGGAAGGAATCCTCCCTAACTTATTTTATGAAGCCAGTATCACACTGATATCAAAGCCAGGAACAGACACAACAACAACAAAAAAACTATAGACTAAAATACCTTATGAATATAGATGTGAAAATCTTCAATAAAATATTAGCAGACCAAATTCAACAGCACATTAAAAACAATACACAATGACCAAATGGGTTTTATCCCAGGGATGCAAGAGTAGTTCAACATATTAAAGTCAGTAAATATGATCCACTACATAAACTGAATTAAAAACAAAAATATATGACCATTTCAATAGACACAGAAAAAAACATTTGATAAAATCCAGCATCCCTTCATTATAAAAACTTTCAGCAAAATAGGTATAGAAGGAACATTTCTCAAAATAATAAAAGCCATATAGGACAAATCCACAACCAATGTCATTCTGAAAAGAGAAAAGTTGAATGCATTCCTCCTTACAACCAGAACAAAACAAAGATGCCCACTTTCACCACTCCTGTTCAAAACAGTACTGGAAGTCCTAGCCAGAACAATCAGGCAAGAAAAAGAAAGTGTATCCAAACTGGACAAGAAGAAATTGAACTATCTCTGTATGCCAATGATATGATCTTATACCTAGAGAATCCTGAAGACTCCTCCAAAAGATTCCTGGAGTTGATACATGAATTTGGTAAAGTTTCAGGATGCAAAACACACACAAATCAGTAACACTGCTATGCACCAATAGCGACTTCGCTAAGAATCAAACCAAGAACTCAATTCCATTTATAAAAGCATTCAAAAAGCTAAAATATCTAAGGATATATTTAACCAAGGAGATGAAAGATCTCTACAAGGAGAATTACAAAACTCTGATGAGAGAAGTTATAGAGAACACAAACGAATGGAGAAACATCCCATGCTCATGGATTGGAAGAATCAACATTGTTAAAATGATCATATTAACCAAAGTAATCTACAGATTCAGCACAATCCCTATCAAACTACCAACGTAATTTTCCTCATAATTAGAAAAAAAATCCTAAAAAAAAGCCAGACTAGCCAAAGCTAAAAAAAGAGAACAAAGCTAGAAGCATCACATTGCCTGACTTCAAACCATATTACAAGGCTGTAGTAACTAAAACAGCATGACATTGGTACAAGAGCAGACACATGGATCAACAGAACAGTATAGAGAATCCAGAAATAAATCCAAATACCTACAACCAACTGATCTTCAACAAAGCAGATAAAAACATACACTGGGGAAAGGACACCCCATTCAACAAATGGTGCTGGGAATATTGGATAGCTACATGCAGAAAAATCAAAACTTGATCCCTATCTCTCTGCATATACAAAAATTAACTCAAGATGGATTAAAGACCTAAATGACAGACCAGAAATCATAAAAATCCTAGACAAAAACCTAGGACAAACTCTTTTGGACATTGGCCTAGGCAAACCATTTATAACTAAAACCCCAAAAGCAAGTGCAACAAAAATAAAAATAAACAAGTGGGACTTAAATGCAAAAGCTTCTTCACAGCAAAAAACATGATCAATAGAGTAAATAGGCAATCTACAGAATGGGAGAAGATATTCTCAAACTATACATCTGACAAAGTACTAATATCCAGAATCTACAGAGAACTCAAACACATCAGCAAGAAAAAAGCAAACAAATCCCATCAAAAAGCAGACAAACGACATGAATAGACGTCTCTCAAAAGAGGATACACAAATGGCCAACAAACATGAAAAAATGCTCATCACTCATCATCAAGGAAATGAAAATTAAAACTACAGTGAAATACCACCTTACACCAGTCAGGATGGTTATTATGAAAAAAATTAAAAAATAATAGATGCCAGCACAGATGCAAAGAAAGGTAACACTTACACACTTTTGGCAGGAGAATAAACTAGAACAACCTATATGGAAATCAGGGTAAAGATCACTCAAGGAACTAAAAGTAGGTCTACCATTTGATCCAGCAACCCCAGTACTAGATATCTACCCAAAGGAATGGAGGTCATTATATTAAAAAGACATTTGCACCTGCATGTTCATTGCAGCACAATTCACATTACAAAGATGTGGAAGTAACCCAAATGTCCATCAACCTATCAGTGTATAATGAAAATATGGTGTATATACACCATGGGATACTGTTCAGCTATCAAAAAGCCTTTCCCTTTAAGTCTTTTACTATTTCTGAGCCATGAATTTAAATAAATGCAAGAGTGCCAAATACTGGTCTCACCTAAAATACATGGACAAGAATCTAGTCACTCATTACTTTTCTTGTAGTTTCAGGCAAGAGCAGAATATTGCGGGTGGGAGTGCAGTGTGGAGAGTGGCTTCAGTGGAGATGGGATGTTGATGAGACCACTAGGAAGATGTGGAGATGTCAGAAGAAGAGAACTCAGAGGAGGGCTTGACAGTTGCTGTGCCTGAGTTTACTGTGTGGTTTCAGGTCTCCCTGATAAGCCCAGTGTTGCTTTCAATAACATGCTGGTGTCACAGTTCCCAGTATCAACATATTTGGACATGCAAATAGAAACACAGTGGAGAAGCAAGATTTACCACTAATCCTCCCTCTCTCTGATCTCTCCTGTCCCAAGTGACTCAGGTCATGAGACCCCATTGAAGACGGTCATGTTGGCAATTTCTGCATCTCTTCTCCCTTGAACCTGGTTGAAGGCCTCAGTGTTTATTTCCTTGGAAAGAAAAAACAGCCTCAGTTATGGGAGACTGCCATCACTTAGTGTTCTTCTGCCCCTCCTCCAACACACAATGTCCTGAGACTAATGTAGAGTGCTGAGGAAATACATTCTCTGTTGAAAGGACATTCTTAGGCCCAAGACTCAATGGATCAGCTCCCTAGGGTACAGGGTGGGATCTTCTCCTACTTGGACACTTTCCTTCATTACCTGAGAGGTCAGCTGAGCATAGGTGGAGAGAAAACAAGGGAATCTGTCATCAGAGTTCCCAGCTTTGTCTTCTGAGGTTTCCACTAGGGAGAATCCTGGGAGGTGGGTTGAATAGACTTCCAAGTTCCCTAGGAGAAGAGATAAAGACCTGGAGTTGTTTGGCAGAGAGCATAATTGAGTTGAGAGGATGGCATGCAGGATAGCTGTCCTAAAATAAGGACTGTTGGGGAGGATGGAGGAGATTTTTCTCCTTAAGATTCCTGAACTGCATCGAATGATAGGATTCCAGGATACTCAGGTAATTCAGACTCTATCACTTAATTGAGACTTACAGATGTCTGGAAGCCCTAGTAATTCTATCTCAGGACCATGAGATGGGTTGGGCCACATGGTTCCACATGGAGCATCCTCTCCAATAGGGTCAGTACAGCCTGCATTGAAGGCATCACAGAGGTTTTGGAGAGAAGGGAGTTGAGTAGCAAATGTGACTGAATGGAAAGTCCCTGGGCTGGTAGTAGAGGCAGCGAACAGTCAGCCCTGTTCTTGTGAAGCACTTGTTGAATGATCTCGAGGGTCAAGTCCCTTTCTGGGTTTCCCATTTCAAAGGGATCAGATAATTTACGTCAGTTTTGCTCCACAGTTTTGCTTTCTTGAGCCCGGAATGTTTCTCTTAAAGGTAAATATTGTCCCCTTTCCAAATATTTTCAGCAGAAGAGTAACTCTGATTTAATGTAGTGTGTGTATATGTGGGGAGATGTCTTTCTCCCTTCCCTCTTCTCTCCTTCAAGGGTATTCCAGGATTTGATACCATGGGACACTCTGGTCAACATACTTTCTTTAGCTACAATCATCTGTGTTTTCTAAGATTGTGTGAAATGATGCCAGAAGAGTGTAGGGTGATCAACAGTGGAAGTTGTGGCATCTGTGTTAGAGCTGGGTACTCTTTTCTTCATTTTGGGTCACAGAAGCCTCTATGAACAAAGTCCAAGGACCTGGGGAATGCAGACTAACCCAACACTGGGTCATTAGGTGCTTGGTATGCTCTCCACTGTATCTCCAGGACTCAGTGCCATCCTGGCAATGCCATCCTGGCAGTTGAGGGAGGGTGAGACAGAGGTTTCTAGCTCCTTTCATGCAAAAGGAAGCTAAAACCCAGGAGGTCAGAGAGTGTAGGTTTGACCTGGCAGGGAGGCTGCCAGCTGTGACCAGAAGGCATGGGTTGGAACATTTGGGGGCTGGTGAGTGATTGGGCAGTGCTTGGGGCATATGCTGCCACCTGGTTCTCCAGAACCCAGCCCAGAATTCTCTTTGCCAGGACAGAAGGAGGGCTGGCACTGCAAGGAGGACTTGGGGTGGCACCACAGGGTAACAACTGATGACTGTGGGAACCTGAGTCAGGGAGGTATGAGGGGAACGGGGTTCTGATGGGAAGAGCCGTCTCTTGGGCCCTTGGGTGTCACTCAGCCCAGCTCACTGTCCCCATTTGTGTGAGTTGGGTTATGTGGAGGGGTCCATGCTGATCAGAGGGAGATTCCCTTAAAGCCTAGACTCACCCCTGTCAGGAGGGTCAGTTCCCTGGTGAGACAATGAGAGGAAAGTGTGTATACACTCCTGAACGTGTGTGTGTGTGTGTGTGTGTGTGTGTGTGTGTGTGTGTGTGTGTGTTTATGGGGTAAGCTGCTTGAGGATACAGAAACAGAAGGAAAATGAAGAAGTAGTCAGAGTCTGCTCATAAACAGAGGGTATCAAGTACATTTGCATCCTAGGAAAAGAAAAGTTAGGCCCTTGTCATCATAGATGAGTTTCATAAAGGAAACTCAAAGTTGGATAAGCATAGAGCAAGGAGATCAGATGGATCCAGGAATATAGAGAAACCAATCATTTCTTTTTCATGGAACAATGTTTGTGATCCTGGAGCAGAGAGGGGTTTCTAATTTATATTTACATGTCAGACACAGCTCTGACCTCATAGAAAGTGTCCTTAAAGGCTCCACATGGAGCAGGGAAAGGCAGATCTCAGCTCAGAATCTTCCCATTTCCCCCCTCCACACAGACACTTTCTCCTCTGCTATCCCTGCTCTGGCCCTTTGTTGTCTGAAAAGGAAATGACTTAGTGAGAGTGAATTTGTGTGTGTGTGTGTGTGTGTGTGTGTGTGTGTGTGAGAGAGAGAGAGAGAGAGAGAGAGAGAGAGAGAGACAGAGACAGAGACAGAGAGGGATGGAGGGAGTGGGAGAGAGAGAAAGAGAGAAAGAGAGAGAGGAAGTCTGTTTTTGGGTTGGAAGAGAATTTCCTCCTGACATTTCTGTGCTTGAGCTTTAGTTTTATGACTTTCTACTCAACTCAAGTCAGTAGGGCTTCTAATGCATAAAGTCTGAATGTAGAGAAAGAAGGTGAGAGGAATTGTGTTCTTTTGCACTGGTTTTCATTGTACAAAACACTTGCTAAGATTCAGTTGCTAAAGTTTACTTGATAGGGAAGAGTGTGAATTTGTTGGGAGGAGTGGCGGCCCGCTTCTGGGATGGTCACAAAGGGGTTGTCTCTGGGAGGCAAGTGCTCTGGGATCTGTAGAAATCTTTCCAGCAGGGCAGCCAGAGGCAAAGAGGTTACTTGGAAGTGCTGACAGGCAGAGAAAGACATTTTGATGAGAAGTCTGCAGTTGAGTATTCCTGGGAACTGATTCCTGAGACTAGACAGTGTTCTGGGGCTCTAAGTCAATGTCACAGAGAGGAAGGACTGAATGGGGAACTCTTCCACTGCTCTGTCCTTCTCCCTCCCTGCCAGCAAGTATTCTTTTCATTTGGCAATGCAAACATTTAACAATGAGACGGTTATCCCTCAGAGCATGAAAGTAACAGATAATTCCTATGGGAAGGCAGTTAGCAAATAGAGAGGGAATGACTGAGGATTGTTAAAGATGTATTGTTGATTAAAATTTTGTTAATAAATGGCTTACACTGAAAATTAGACAAATGACTTTCTGATAAGAGATACACATAAAATAATGGTCAATTTCACCAAAGCATTTCTGTGTGTATCCAGTTGGATTTGATAAAATATCTGTTCAGTGCTAATTCCATTTACGATTATGAAAATAGCAAAAGGTCAGATGGCTAATGTCACACTGCAAAGAGTAATTAACATTTTTATGTACCTAGGAAAACCTCCCAGCTGATTCTATGCAGTTACTGTAAGAAGGCATTTAAAGCTTTTAAATTATGTGATTTTAGTAATCTTTTATTTGAATATAATATTGATGTAGATAGTCATGGTTAATCTTCAGGGTAAATTCATTGTTATTGGAGACAACATTTTGTGTGACGTCTTACCTAATTTCAGTTTCAAAATCACAAAGCAGATGGTCATCACATTGAACACGAGAATGTTGCCTTATGATACAGTGAAGTTGGTGTGGTGTAAGAATTTGGGACAAAGACTGTGGCCATTGAAGCAACTTTTGATTGCTTCCATCTTTGGCTATTGTGAATAGTGCTGTAGTGAACATGGGTGTTTGGTAGCTATTTTTCAAACAAGCTAATATTGTTATTTGTTCTTTCTCCTAGTACTTGTATGTTCTAATTTTTTTGCATTTAGACTTCTGATCCATTTGAGGTTTATTTTGGAGTGCGGTATGAGAAATAGATCAGATTATATATATATTTTTTCCAAATAGCTATCTAATTGTTCTAATACCATTTATTAACAATTCATTTTTTCCCCAGTGGTTTGAGATGCCACATTTTTCATACATTAAATTATTTAAAATGAAATTCCAGTTCTGTTCAATTTTGGCCTACCAGTCTTTATGCACACCAACGGCACACAGTTTTAAGTAGAGCCTACATTAATATCAAGTAGGAGTGATTCTTGCAGGGTAGAGAGAGCCTTGTCCTGGAGAGAGAGATGTCCTTCCACTGCTCCCCAAGGTGGCGGGTAAAGTGCGATGGGGGTAGATAGGGGAATGGATGGAAGGAGGGAAGAAGCACATCTAGATCCCCAGGACCCTGGGGGGAGGGTGATTCATTTGTTCTCCATCTTCCCAGAGGAGCTCAACTCAGTCCTGGCACACTTATGTTGTATTCTTGCTGTGGACTGAATGTTTATGTCTCTTCAAAATTCATTTACAGAAACCTAATCCTCAACGTGATGATATTAGGAGGTGGGCATTTGGGAGGTGATTAGGTCATAAGGGCAGAGCTCTTGTGAATGGGATTAGGGCCCACAGTGCACAGCGACCTTAGATAGCTTTCTTGCCCCTTACACCATATGAGGACATAAGGAGAAGGTGGCTGTTTGTAAATCAGAAAGTGGGCCTTCACCAGACACTGAGTCTGCTGGTGACTTGCTCTTAGACTTCTTAGCCTCTAGACCTGTAAGAAATACATTTCTGTTGTTTATAAACTACCCAGTTTATGGTATTTTGTTGTAGCAGTCTGAACAAACTAAGCGCTGAATAATGTTTAATGAACAAATGAGGAATTGGTTATTTACACTCTTAATGTGGACCTTTATTAAGGCTCTGGCGCCCCCTGGACTTGTGGCTCAGAGAAAAGTCAGTCATGGTGGGGCATCTCAATCTGATCTGGCTCTTTGAAGCGTCTCATTGTTCTCCTTAACCATGGCAGAAAGCTTGTGATCCTGGTGAAGACTGCTGGAGGAGTTGCCCAACTATTTCCATAGGAGACTATGCCCTGGGCCACATTGTTACATATCAGGGGGCCTCCGGAGTCCCCCTATGGACAGAGAGGAAAAGGGACACTAAGGCCTTCCTGTTCCTGCTACCTGAGCCTTGGGTTCTCAGAGAAGCCAGGGGGTGGTGGTGGGTGGGCTCCTTCAGTTGCTGGGTGTGTGTGAGATAGGGGTGCAGAAGTCAAGCCTCTGGATATTTTTATTGCTGGGCTTCAGCCTTGGCCATGGCTACCGCCTCTAGACCAATTTGAGTTAGGTTATCTTCCCTTTCCAAAGGAAAATGTTTCTGTTGTGGGTCTTCTGCCCATTTCCCCAGAGACCAGACTGATGGAAAAAATGATCCCTAGCCCACCCTGGTTTGGCTCCCAGGCTGAAGCTGTGGTGACAGAGTCTGTAACCACTGCCCAAGCTTTGCTCAGGCCCCTTATCCTGGTCAGTGTTGGTTGATGCCCATGGCCTTACCCTGAAGGCAGATTTCCTCTCCTGTGGGTTTCCCACACAAATCTGTGTTCGGAAGTTGTAGGATCCGTAGCGATTGCATTCCTCATCCCTCTGCACTCTGAGCTGCACTTCGTGGAGTCTGCTTGTTCTCCTGTTCAGGTTGACCAGGCCCCACCCGGCCACAGTGCACAGCGCCCCGGGCCTCAGCCTCTCCTGGGTCTGAGGCAGAGCCACTGGGCTCACAGCTCGATTCCGTCTGATTCTATTCCTCAGCTGGAGGAAGAATAAAGGCATTCCCACTCAGCTGAGCCTCCCAGCCAAGGCTCAGAAACCGCTAGTGCAGTACTTTACCCCATGGCCCCCACCACCACCCTGGAGTTTCCTCCTCCATTGTCTCTGGACATGCTGGAAGGAGGCAGCTAGGCTGGAGAGGCAGAGGGCCAGGTAGGACTTACCTGCAGTAACATGATGTCATTCTGGTGGGTCTGCAGATTATATTGAGGGTGGGGGATGGCTCTGCGCACAGTGATGCGTTGCTGGGTCCTTTCCTGCCTCTGAATATTGTGGGCCCCCAGGATGACATTTATACGTCTGCAAAGGCAAGAGGTAGTCTGGGCCCAGGAGCTGTGGTCTACAAGTTCTGCAGGGCAGGTAGACAGCCCAGAGCAGGGTGAAACTGTGGTTGAAGAGAATCAAAAGGACGAGAGGGCCCCAGGGTTGAGCTCTGCCCCTTTTCTCTGCGGCCCTGAGCTGGGGATGGTTAGGAGGACACTGACCTTTGTGTTTGTTACCCCAGATTAAAGATTAAATGGAGAAATATTTCTGGAGAGAAATATTTTGAGCCCCAATGCTTGTCTTCCATCTCCTCCTCTTGCTCTGTTTGATCATGTCTTCCTTTTCTCCTTATTTACTCTGACCAGTTTCCTCCCCCAAGATCTGCCTGGTCTCTCTTTCACCCTTTAATTGCTACAACCCTGCTTTCAGGTGGCCCCTGTGATAAGCTACTCTGGGCTTGTATTCTTGGCTGCCCAGGAAGGTCTTGAGCTCCTCACCTTCCCCTGCAGTGAGCTGCCGTCAGCACAAAGTCTTCTCGTACCAGGAACCCCCCACATATGCCCTGCCCTACTGGAGTCTGGATCCGAAGAAACGCCATATACGGGCGGGAGTGGGGTCTGGCCTCCTGGCCTCCGATTATCTTCTCTGGAAAGAAACATTAAACACTTACCTCTGTGCTGGCTGAACCTGCAGTGTGGGCACCAGATTGGTGGCTTCAAAAAGACTGGAAGATGGGGGAGGGCTGGAGAGGGGCTGCAGGTGAGGAAGGAGCTGGTGCTGAGGACTGGGGTCTGCAGGGCACCAGATGCTGGGAGAGAGATCCAGGGTTCTCCAGGAAACACTGCTGGCTTGAAGGGAGACCCATTCCCCATTCTAGGCCTTAATGACTTCCCTCTCCTCCTAAAGGGGGAAAACCACACTTGCGCCAGGCAAGGCCAGCTTCAACCTCAGTTATACAGAAGGTGTTCTGTGGCAAGCACAGGGCTGTCCCTGAAGTTCCCTGGTACTTTCTCAGGGAGCTTCCCAGATCCCTCTGAGTCTAACTTGAGACCACGTGGGGCTGGTGTTTAAGAATCTGGACATGAACTGACGGGACGTTATTGCTGTATTCTTACCTCTTAGGCTCTGTCACATGGGTTGATGAATGAATCTATATAGAGCGCATTTTGTTTTACAGCACTTTCTATGTTCCGGGGGCCAATTCTAAGATTTTTATGTACACTAACTAGTTTAACTCTCTTGGTAATTCTACAGGGTTGGTATTCATATCATTCCCGTTTCTATGAGTGAGGAAACTGAAGAACTATGAATTCAAATAACTTGCTCAACAATAGGGACTTGGGATGTACCAAGGCAGTCTGGCTCCAAAGTCTATGGAATGGGGTCAGACCTCTGAAAGAGGGGACAGTCACTCACCTGCCTCAGCCCCAGGGGGTAGGAGGAAGATCAACAGAAGCAGAAGTGGCTGCATCTTCCCTGAAAGGCTGCCTGGCCAGTTGCTGTTCCTGCTAGACTTTTAGCTTCCAAGAAAGGAAGGAAGGGGAGGGGATGGGGGCTTGAGAATTTACAGCCCCATTCTCCTGCTATGTGATTGGTTTCATCACCCAAGGCTGCCAAGGAGGTTTGCCCACCAACTGCCAGTGATCTGAGTGAAGAGGGTATAATCCAAGCCAACATCGTGATCTCCTGTGCAGCTGCTGAGTCAGTGCTCACAGCAGAAACAGGAACCCAGGGAAACAAGGAGGGGGGCTTTGGGCAGTGTGTCCCAGAATTCTCAAGCCACCAAATTCCACAATACCCCAAAATGCATGAAAGCTGGTAGCTGCCTATTTCCTCTGCTTCCTGTCCCTCTGGGTCTTGTGCCTCAGTCCTTTGGAATTTCAAGTTTTCTCTGAAGGGATGCAAGTTCCCTGAATGGCTTATCTGTATATGTGTAGTAAGGCTTGGACAAAGGTGAATGAAAGATTGTGGGGTGTGGTGGGAATGCGGGTGAGAATACCAGAAAAAAAAAAGAAGGAGACAGAAGAGGAAAGGTGAAGTCTGCCTGTGTTCACCCTTTGGTTCAAGGACACTTTGCTGAGAGCGCTGTTGCTACCATTTCTTTCTAGCAGTTGTCAAGGCAGTTTGAGTAGCCAATCTTCTGAGTGGTGGAGGGTTCTGCTGGAGAAAGAAAGGGGAAAAACAAGACTCTGACATTGGTAATTACTTTCTCAGATCACTTGAGCCCATATAAACCCTCAGTGAAAATTATGACACAGTTGAAGACTTACTTGCCTGCTTCCTAACTGGGGTGAAGGTCTTTGTATTCCGGAAAGTTCTCTGCTTGCAGACAAGGCCTAGTGACTTGAGTTTGTTGAGAGCTATTAGAGTCTACCTGGAAAACACCTAAGATCCCATTTCATCAATGACATAAGAGATCAATCAGCTTATTTTCAGGGATGATAGCTTCTAAGAAGGAGCTACGTTCATTGCTGTGCTACCTATCAGACACAGAGAACTTCAACCAAATATTTAACACTGAGAGAAAAGTACAGCAAATTACTGTAGAGTAACACATTAAACACACTTAAAAAATATTTGGAGGCTGGTGTGGTGGCTCAAGCCTGTAATCTAGCACTTTAGGAGGTTGAAGTGAGAGGATTGCCTGAGCCCATGGGTTTGAGATCAGCCTGGGGAACTTGGTGAGACCTCATTGCTACAATAAAAAAAAAAAAAATTAGCCAGGCGTGGTGGCGCATGCCTGTCATTCCAACTACTTGGAAGGCTGAGGTGGAAAGATCTCCTGAGCCCAGCAGGTTGAGGCTGTGGTGACCGGGAGCATGTAACTGCACTCTAGCCTGGGTGACAGAGTGAGATTCCAACTAAAAAAAAAAAAAACGGGATTGTCAGTAGTATGGGAATATGCCGGGGGAACGGGGACAGACCTCATCAACAAGGGTATCTGCATAATGAACATTTGTATACCTAACCCTGAGTTGTACCCCACATCTTTAAAATAAAAAAATTAAAAGACGAAAAAAAATCCTATGTTTTTACAAAAAGAAAATATTTGGGAAATTCTGTGTATGCACAGAAAACCATTGTAATCTAGTATAATTTTTGCAAAAATAGCAGAATTGAAGACTTATATAATTTCCAATCTTTTATGGAGTGTGATAGGCCTTTTTGAAAAGCTATGAAAGTTAAGGATCCTCTTTATGTATAAATATGTAGTTTTTCATTTATTTTTAGAGTGCAAAGAGTTTAATTACTTCTCTAGTCCATGTTCTATGAAAATTTCTTTATGCATCTGAAAAGTATTGTGAAGAAAAAGGGAAAAAAGAGAAAATACTATAACAATTTTATTAGTGTCTTAGCATTTGGGATAATCTTAACTTATTAAATTTTTAATATTTTATGTTGTTTTAAAAACAGTTGAACTTAAAAATAGAGAAAAAGAATAAGAAAAGCTTGCATATGTGAAAAAAGAGGAGTAAAAGATACATATGATGTGAATAAAAATGTGGATAGGGAATTTCATTAATAGTGACTAGGATTTCATGCCAACCTTCTTACTAAAAGCAACCAAAACCAAAGCTGTTTAAGATGTCTAAAAAGCTTAAAAACTTCAAAGAATTGCCAATGCAGCAGTGATTATCAGGCCAAATGGAAGGAATAATGAGAGTCTGGTTAGGAAGCTGCTATTTTTCTGAGGAAATGTGCTGAAATCACAAAATTTAAACTTCTGTTTTGATAACCACATAAAGTGGAAATCTGTAGAAAATATTCAAAGAATACTATTTGGTTTCTTCTGGAGAGTGGTGTTACCCATTTCCTTTATAGGACTAGTATGACTTCCATGCCAAACTTAATAAAGACAGTTTGAGAAAGGAACATTATAGACCAATATAACTTTTGAATATTGATGCAAACTAAATCAATTAATAAGCAAAAAGATTTATCATAAGTAATTTGAGTTTATTGTAGGAATTCATTATTGGCTTTTCATTGGAAAAAACAATTGCTGTACATTAATTGATTAAAGAAGAAAAATCATGTGACTATTTAATTGAAGCCCTAAAAAATACTCCTCAAGCATTTGCTAACATTTCCTCTCATTTATTAAAAAAATATATTCTTAGCAAACTAGGAACAAAAGAGAATATCTTCAAAGTTACAAACAGTTATTATACTTAATGGTAAAGTGTTGAGACCTTTTTCTTTGAGAGCAAAACAGTACAAGAATGTATGAATATAAATTATTATCAATCACTTTCAACATTGTACTAGAGGTTTCAGCCAGTGCAGTTGGGTAGTAAATAGAAATGAAAGGTATAAGGACAGGAAAGGAGGAAACAAAGCTGTAAAAATTTGAAGAAATGATAGTATACACAGAGAATGAAAATAACCTACAGATAAATTACCATAATTAAAATAAGAGAGTTTAACAAATTTGCTAGATAAAAAAAATCAATGTTAAAAATTAATACTATTCCTATGTGTGCTGTAACACTGTTAGAAAATTAAATTTTTAGACGGTTAATACTTAAATGCCATGGAAATGATCAAATAACTAAACATAAATAAAAAAGAATTTGGGAAAGAACTCTTTTGTGAAAACTATACAATTTAATGAAGAGACATTTAAGAAGACACAAGCATAGAGAGATTCTAGATTTACAGATAAGAAGACTAAATATTGTAAAAATATCAGTTCTTCCAAGACTGACTAAAAGATTCATTGCATTGCAAATCTGATTCTAAATATATTTGGCAAACCAATGACCAACAATAGCCAAGATACTATTAAAGAATAAGAATAAGATGGAACAATATCATCTTAATAAGTAAATATTCTAGGTACTATATATGAAAGTACTAATCATAAAGAAAAAAATTGAATCTGAGACATTAAAATTGAGAGAAATAAAAGACAATTCATAAAGTGGGCAAAGATGCTTGTAACACACATAACCAACAAAGGACTTATATTTTAGTTATATAAAGAACTTCTATAAATCAGTGTGAAAAGATAATTAACTCAATAAAGGAGACTTGAAAATCTTATAGCAAAACAGGAAATCTAAGTGATCAACAAACATATGAAAAGGTGTGACTCTTACTAGATATGAAAGAAGCACCAATTTAAAGCACAGTGAGGTACCAGTTACAGCCACCAGGTTGCTCTTTACCACTCCTAGGCATATACCCTAGAGAAACACACAAAAATTTCTACCAGATACATGTCCACGAAGGTCATATCAGCATCATATCATATCAAGATAACCCCAAACTGGAAACACTTGGAAGGTCCATCAATAGCAGCATGAATAATCAAATTGTAGTCTATTCATGTAATGAAATATTGCATAGCCATGAGAATAAACGAACTATCCCCTTATGCAACTACACAAATGAATCTTACAAGCATGATGTTGAAAGAACCCAAGATGAGTACTTTCAGTATAATTTTATTTATATGAAGTTCAAACCTAGACAAAATGAAACTATATTGGGTAGAAATGCCGACATATGTGGTAAATGTATAATGAAAAGCAAAGAAGTACATTATCACAAAAAGGCAGAACAGTAGTTAACTCTGGAATTGGAAGACAGAGAGGGTATTTTGACAGAGAAGGAAGAGACAAATGGGGGATTTCTGGAGTATTGACTGTGCTCTATTTCTCGACATAAAATGTAGTGTCTTGTAATTGTTCTTTAAACTGTACATTTATGTTTTGTGCCCTTTTCTTGTATGTATATTTTGCAATACATTAAAAAAAGTCTGTTTGCCAGAGGGTAGGGGTTAGAGAAAACATTTGGATAGTGATAGGAATAAATGAGAGTGGAGGAGGGCATGTACTTTTAAAATTATTTTATTGTCTATTTTAATAAAAGATTGTGATATTTGAACAAAAGAGACGAATTGGTTTCACAATATCCACAGTTGGTTACATCTACTTTAGACTGTTGTATTACATTTCCGTCAGTTACAATATTTTTCTCCTTTGGGATGTTGGGACATAAGTAGGGTGTTTCCCATCTCCTCCCTGGGCCCATAAGCCAGCAGCAATGCAAATCCTCTGAGCAGGCAGTTGCCAGATGTTGCTGAGTCAACCCCCTCTTCCTTCCTCTGATGCTACTTTAGTCAGTAACCAATGTAGTTTCCCTTGGCTTGGTAGGAGACCAGGGTTCTACCCTCAAGGCTACCTTAGGAAGATATTTTGGAAGGAGTTTTCTACTGACAAGCTTGCGTTTGTTTTATTGTGTCAGTGCTGGGAGAGGGCTGTGCCAGAGCCATTGTCTCTCAACCACCAGCATCTTCAGGGAGTCAGATATTTTCTTGCCAAGAACTGGCCTGTGTTGTTATCCTTGTAGGGAAGAGCAGGCGACAAAAAAGACTGAACTCCTGGGAGGGTTCTAAAGTACATGATTTGCTAGAACAAATTCACTGAGAACTGCTTCAAATCTTCTCATCTTAGTAGTTAGAGAGAAGGAGGTATCCCAGAAACCCTGGATGCATCAGAGAAAGATTTGAAAAAAGATTCAAAGTTCTTAGAGTTTCCCAGCAGAAAAGTTTGCTTTTAAAACTGAGCCCTGACCCTGGGACCCTAGGTAGATGTTAGAAATAAGTGAAGATGGGTTATTCTCTGAGGCCCTCTTCTGCAAATGCTCATACAATCTAAACATTCAACAATAGGGGAATGGTAATTTAAATTATGACATATTAATGAGATGATGTGCTAGCCAACTATTCAAAAGCATTACATTTTAGAAGATATTTAGTGGCATGGATAAACTTGTATCATCTAATATATTAAAATTTTTAATTGACACATAATATTTGTATACATTTATAGAGTACATGTAATATTTTGATACATGCATACAATGTGTAATAATCAAATCAGGATATTTATGATATCCATCACAAAAACATTTATCACTTCTTTGTGCTGAAAATATTTCAAGTTCTCTCTTCTAGCTATTTTGAAATATACAATATGTTGTTATTAACTATAGTCACCCATAGTGCTATCAAACACTATAACATATTACTTCTATTTTACTCTGTGTTGTACGTATTGACCTGACTCTCTTCATACACTCCACTCTCCACTCTTCCCAGCCTCTGGTAACAATCATTCTATTCTTCCCTTCCATGAGATCAACTTTTTTAGCTCCTAACATATGAGTGAGAACATGCAATATTTGTCTTTCTGTGCCTGGCTCATTTCACTTAATAAAATGGCTTCCAGCTCCATCCATGTTGCTGTGAATTGCAGCATTTCATTTTTTTAATGGCTGAATAGTAATTCTTTGTGTATATATGCCATATTTTCTTTATCCATTCATCCATAGATGGACACTTTGGTTGACTCCATATCTTTACTATTGCAATAAACATGGGAGTCTGCTATTCTAATTTCCTTTCCTTTGGATAAATTCCCAATAGTGAGTGGGAATGCTGGATTGTATGGTAATTCTATTTTTAGTATTTTGAGAATTCTCCATATTGTTTTCCATAATGGGTGTGCTAATTTACATATCCACCAACAGTGTATAAGAGACTCCTTTTCTCTATATCCTCACCAACATTTGTTATTTTTTGTCTTTTTGTTAGTAGTCATTCCAACTAGGGTAAGATAGTATCTCATTGTGGTTTTATTTTGCATTGCTTTGATGATTAGTGATGGTGAGCACTTTTTCCTATACCTGTTGGCCATTTTTTTGGTCTTCTTTTGAGAAAAGAATATTCAGATTATTTTCCTTATTTTATTTTATTTTTGAGTTGGAGTCTCAATCCTTCACCCAGGCTGGCATGTAGTGGCACACATGCTCACAACCACCCCAGCGTTGACCCCTGGGCTCCAGCGATCCTTCCACCTCAGCCTTCCAAGTAACTGGAAGTACAGGTGCATGCCACTGCACCTGGCTAAGTTTTTATTTATTGTAGAGATGAGGTTTCACCAAGTTGCCCAGGCTGGTCTTGAACCCGCAGGTTCAGGCAATCCACTCATATCGGCCTCCCAAAGTGCTGGGATTGTAAACTGAGCCACCAAGCCCAGCCATATTTTCCCATTTTTAAATGGGATTAGTTGTTTGAGTTCCTTGTGTATTCTGGATATTAGTTTCTTGTCAGATGAGTAGTCTATAATTTTACAGGTTGTCGCTTCATTCTGTTGATTGTTTCCCTTGTTTCCCTTGTTGTGCAGAATAATTTAATTTTAATATAGTCCCATTTATCTATTTTTGTTTTTGTTGCCTGTGCTTTTGAGGTCTTCATAAAATTTCTGCCTAGACCAGAGTCCTGAAGCATTGCCCCTATGTTATTCTTAGTAGTTGTATAGTTTTGGGTCTTATGTTTAAGTCTTTAATCCATTTTAAGTTGACTTTTGTACATGGCAAGGGTTAGGAACCTAGTTTCACTCTTCTCCATATGGGTATCCAGTGTTCCCAGAAACATTTATTGAAAAGGGTGTCCTTTCCCCAATGTATGCTTTTGGCATCTGTGTCAAAGTCAGTTGCTGTAGATACATGGATTTATTTTTGGGTTCTCTATTCTGTTTCGTTAGTCTGTGTGTCATTTTTATGCCAGTACCTGAGGATTTGATTTCTACAGCTTTGTAGTATATTTTGAAGTCAAGTAGTGTGATGCTTCTAGCTTTGTTCCTTGCTTGGTTTTGCTTTGGTTATTCAGGCTTTTTTGTGGTTCTATATGAATTTTGAATTTTTTTTCTATATCTGTAAAGACTGTCATTGTTATTCTAATAGGAATTATACTGAATCTGTAGATAGTGATTACTTCTGAGTAGTATGGTCATTTTACAATATTAATTCTCTGATAATTGAGCATGAGATGTCATTCATGTCTTCATCAATTCCTTTCATCAGTGTTTTGTAGTTTCCAGTGTAGAGGTCTTTTACCTCCTTGGTTAAATTTATTTCTTAGGTAACTAATTTTTTTGTAGTTATTGTAAATGGGATTGTTTTCTTAATTTTTTTCCAGCTAATTATAAATAATAAATGTTATTGATTTTTGTATGGTGATTTTATATCCTGCAACTTTGCTAAATATGTTTATAAGTTCTGAGAGTATATAAGATCATGTCATCTGTAAATGGGAACAACTTGACTTCCTGTTTTCTATTTTTGTATACATTTTATTTCTTTCTCTTACCTGATAGCTCCGGTTAAGACCTTCAGTACTATGTTGCATAAGATTGGTGAAAGTGACATCCTTGTCTTATTCCAGTTTTTAAAGGAACGACTTTCAATCTTTCCCTATTCTGTATGATGTTAGCTGTGGGCTTGTCATATATGGCCTTTATTTTGTTGTATGCATTCCTTCTATGCCTAATTTTTTGAGAGTTTTTTTATCATGAAGGGATATTGAATTTTATCGATTTCTTTTTCTGCATCTATTGAGATTATCATATGTTTTTTATTCTTTATTCTGTTCACATGATGTATCACATTTATTGGTTTGCATATGCCGAACCATCCTTGTATCACTGGGATAAATCCCATTTGATCATAGTGTATTACCTTTATGATGTGTTGCTTGATTCAGTTTGTTAGTATTTTGCTGAGGATTTTTGAATCTATGTTCAACAGAGATATTGGCAAGTAGTTTTGTTGTTGTTGTTGTTTCCTTGTCTGGTCTTGTTATCAGGGTAATAATGGCCTTATAGAATGAGTTAGAAAAAAATTCCTTCTCATAGTTTTTTGGAATAGTTTAAGAATTTGTGTTAGTTCTTTATAAGTATGGCATAATTTGGCAGTGAAGCCATCTTGATCTGGGGTTTTCTTTGTTGGAAGACTTTATTACTGATTCCATCTAATTACTTAATATTAGTCTGTTCAGTTTGTCTATTTATTCTTGGTTCAACCTTGGTGGATGGTATATGTCTAAGAATTTATCAATCTTTTCTACGTTTTCCAATTTGTTAGTGTGTAACTGTCCATAATAGACTCTACTGATCCTTTGATTTCTGTGGTATCAGTTGTAATGTTTTCTTTTTTATTTCTGATGTTATTTGTTAGGGTCTTTTCTCTTTTTTTCTTAGTTAGTCTAGCTAGTGGTTTATAAATTTTGTTTATCTTAAAAAAACTTGTCATTTTGTTGATTCTTTGTATTTTGTTTAGTTTTCTCAGATTTTTATTACTTCTTTTCTTCTGTTAATTTTGGTTTTGGTTTGTTATTGTTTTATAGCTCCTTGAGGTACATTGTTAGGTTGTTTATTTGAAAACATTTCATGTTTTTGATATAGGTGATTATTGTTATAAAATTCCCTCTTAACACCGATTTTGCTGAATCAAATAGGTTTTGATTTCTTGTGTTTTCATTTTCATTTGTTTCAAAATTTTTTTGATTTCCTTATTGTTTTTTTGTTGATACAATAGTTGTTCAGGAACGTGCAAATTTCCATGTATTTGTACAGTTTCCAATGTTCTTCTTGCTATTGATCTTTTAAAATAATTTCTTTATGGTATGAGAAGATAGTTAATATGATTTTGATTTCTTAAAATTTGTTGAGACTTGTTTTGTGACCTAACACATGATCTATCTTGGAAATTATTCTATGTGCTAATAAGAAAAAATGTATCTACACACAAAAATCAGCTCTAAATGGATCAAAGACCTAAATGCAAAACCTCAAACTATAAGAAACTTAGAAAATGCAGGAGATACCCTTATGGAGATTAGAACTGGCAAACAATCCTGATCAAAACCCCAAGTGCTTAGGCCATAAGAGATAAGATAGATAAGTGGGACCTTATCAAACTGACAAACTTCTGTAAAACCAAAGAAACCATCAAGAAAGTGGGGAGACAGCCCACAGACTGGAAAAAAAAAATTGCCAACTGTATGTCTGACAAAGGCCTAACATCTAGGATCTACATGAATTCAAATGTGCTGTAAAGAAAAAAATGAAAAGCCCCATTACAAAGTGGGCAAAAGATATGAATAGACATTTCTCGAAAGGAGACATACAACCAGCCAACAGATACATATAAAAATGCTCAACCTCACTGGTCATCAAAGAAATGCAAATTAAAACTACACTGAGTTGCTACCTAACTCCAGTCAGGATGGCTATTATCAATAACTGAAAAGCAACAGATGCTGGAGAGGATGCGGCAAAAAGGGAACACTTCTGCACTGTTGGTGAGAGTGTAAACTAGTACAGCCTCTGTGGAAAACAGCGTGGTGATTCCTAAAAAAATCTAAAAATTGACCTTTCATATGACCCCACGATTCTCCTACTGGAAAAATACCCAGAAGAGCTCAAATCACTCTATAAAAAAAGCTACCTGCACACATATGTTTATCCCAGCATTGTTCACAGTAGCAAGAAGATGGAACCAACCGTGCTGCCCATCAAAAGAGGACTGGATAAAAAAATGTGGTACATATACATGATGGAATATTATGTAGCCATAAAGAAGAACAAAATTCAAACAGGAAAAGAGGAAATTAAGATATCCCTCTTTGCTGATGATATGAACCTATACCTTGAAAGTCCAAGAGAGTCTGTCAAAATCCTGCTTGCACTGATAAAGGACTTTAGCAAAGTCTCAGGGTACAAAATAAATGTGCAAAAGACAGTTGCAGTTCAAACGCCAACAGCAAGCAGGTAGAGGCCCAAATTAAAAGCGCAATCCCATTCACAATAGCCACAAAAAAATGAAATACCGCCGGGCTCAGTGACTCAGCCTGTAATCCCGCACCTTGGGAGGCTGAGGTGAGTGAATTGCCTGAGCCCGTGGGTTCGAGACCCACCTGGGCAACTTGGCGAGATCTCATCTTTACAATAAATCAAAAAATTAGTCGGGCGTGGTAGCATGCGCCTGTAGTTCCAGCTACTTGGAAGGCTGAGGTGGAAGGATCACTGGAGCCCCAACAGGTCGAGGCTGTGGGGGCCGGGAGCGGCCACTGCACTCCAGTCTGGGCAACAGGGTGAGATTCCAATTCAAAAAAAAAAAACAACAAAAAAAATGAAATACCTTGGCATCTTCCTAACCAGATAAATGAAAGACCTTTACAAGGAGAACTACAAAACCCTGCTCAAAGAGATCCAAGAAGACACAAACAAATGGAAAAATATTGCATGCTCATGGGTAGGAAGAATCAACATTGTTAATGCTGGGCTCGATGGTTCAGCCTGTAATCCCGCACTTTGGGAGGCCGAGGCAAGTGAATTGCCTGAGCCCCCCGGGTTCGAGACCTGCCTGGGCAACTTGGCGAGATCTCATCTCTACAATAAATCAAAAAAATTAACCCGGTGTGGTGACGCGTGTCTGAAGTTCCAGCTACTTGGAAGGCTGAGGCGGAAGGATCACCGGAGCCCAGCAGGTCGAGGCTGCGGTGGGTGGGAGCATGCCACAGCACTCCAGTCTGGGTGACACAGTGAGACCCTGACTCAAACAAAACAAAACAAAACAAAACAAAACAAAACAAAACAAAACAAAACAAAACATTGTTAATAAGTCCATCCTACCAAAGGCTATCTACAGATTCAATGCAATACCCATTAAGTTACCAACATCATTCTTCTCAGACCTGGAAATGACAATACAGAAATTCATATGGAAATATAAATGACCACAAATATCCAAAACAATCCTTAG
>NW_007252910.1:5001-20269 GCF_000164805.1 Carlito syrichta | reverse complement strand
ACCCCCTAACCCCTGTAAGAATGGCCATCATTAATAAAACAAACAACAACAGATGCTGGCAGGGATACAGAGAAAAAAGGAACTGTTCTACATTGCTGGTGGGAATGTAAACTAGTGCAACTTCTTTGGAAGACAGTGTGGCGAATTCTGAAAGAAGTAGAAATTGACCTTCCATATGATCCAGCAATCCCCCTATTGAGAATATACCCGGAGGAGCTCAAACCATTCTACAAAAAAGATACCCACACATGTATGTTTGTTGCAGCTGTATTCACAATAGTTAAAACATGGAGCCAAAGATGTTGCCCATTGATGCTGGACTGGATTAAAAAAATGTGGTATATATACACAATGGAATATTATGCAACCATAAAGGACAAATATATGAACTTTGCAGCAACTTGGATGGATTTAGAGTCGATCATATTCAGTGACTTATCACAGAAACAAAGGACAGAGTTCCATCTGTTCTCACTCATAAATGGACCTTGAACAATTATAATGCTATAAGAAAGCAATTGGCAGCAGTGAGAAACTGTCTGGGGAGGGGGGTGGGATTGGCAGCTGAGGGAAACTGCTAGTGGGGAGAGGAGCATACCTCATCAACAAGGGTACCTGCATGATCAAAGTTTGTATATATGATCCTGAATTGTACCCCACATCTTTATAATTAAAAAAGAAACAAGAACAAAATCATGAACTTCACAGCAACCTGGATGGACTTAGAGTCTATAATACTGAGGGATCTTTCACAGAAACAAAGAACTGAGTATCACATGTTCTCATTCGTAAGTAGACCTTGAACAATTCTCATAATATTGTAAGAAAAGGACTGGCAGTAGCAGGAAACTGCCGGGAAGGGGCAGGGAAGCAGGATTGGCAGTAGTGGGAGTCTGCCTGGGGAAGAGGGAGCACACCTCATCAGCAAGGGGTATCTGTATAATGAACATTTGTATACCTAACCCTGAATTGTACCCCGCATCTTTAAAATGAAAAAATATAAATTAAATTTAAAAAAGAAGAATGTGTCTTCTGCAGCTGTTGAATAAAATGGTCTGCAAATGTATTAGGTCCATTTTGCCTAAAGTGCAGTTTAAATCCAATGTTTCTCTTTAGATGAGCTAATGCTGAGAGTGAGTGTTTGAGTCCTCAACAACAGAGTCTATCTCTTCCTTTAGATTTAATAATATTTGCTTTGTATCTTTGTTCTTCAGTGTTGAATGCATATTTACAATCATTATATTCCCTTGCTGACTTGATCCTTTGTCATTAGATGATGACATTCTTAGTCTTTGTTTTCTATTTTTTGACTTAAAAGTCTGTTCTTTTTTATGGCTGGAAATTGAGAAAGCAGGATTTATTGAGAAGACAGAAAAGCTTCCACAGTGGGAGGGGACCCAAGAGGATTGCCCTGAAAGTCTGTTTGATCTGATATAAGTATAGCTACACCTGCTTGCTTTTGGTTTCTATTTGACAGAATATCTTTTTCCATTTCTTCACTTTCAGTCTATATGTATTCTTAGAGGCAAAGTGAGCTTCTTGTAGGCAGTATGTAGTTGGGTCATTTAAAAAATCCATTCAGCCTGTATATATATCAGTCACCAGCTGAAGGGCAGTGGCAAGACCATGCCTCACCACAACCTCAACATTCTGGGCTCAGGTGATTTTTCTGCCTCAGTCTACTGAATAGCCGGGACTACAGGTACACCCCACTATGCCCAGCTAATTTTTAAACTTTTTTTTGTAGAGATGACATTTTTCTATGTTGCCTAGGCAGGCCTCAAACTCCTGGGCTCAAGCAATCCTCCCACCTCAGACTCCCAAAGTGTAGCATTACAGGTGTGAGTCACTGCATCTAGTTAGTGTATAACTTTTAAGTGGAAAATTTAATCCATTTACATTGAAGGTTATTATTGATAGGTGAGGACTTATTTTTGACATTTTGTTAATTGTTTTCTGGGGTTTTTTCTCCTTTCTTTCTCTATTATTATTTATCACAGTGGTTGGTGGTTTTCTGTAATGGTACATTTGGTAATTTTCTGTCTTTTCTACAGTGAGTTTTACACTTTCATGTGTTTTCGTAATGGTAGGTATTGTTCTTTCACTTCCAGATGTAGGATTTAAACATTTCTTACGGACTGGTCTATTGATGACACATTCCCTGTTTATGCTTGTCTGGGAAAGACTTTATGTCTCTTTTATTTTGAAAAATAGTTTTGCTCAGTGTAGTATTCTTGGCTGGCAGTTTTTTTCTTTTGGTATTTGCATATATTATCCTAATCCCATTCTCTCCTGGTCTGTAAGACTTTTGCTGATGGTTCCATTAACATCTGATAAATAGTCTGATGGGGGTTCCATTACAAATGACTCGATGCTTATCACTTACTGTTTTTAGAATTCTCTCTTTGTCTTTTGACAGTTTGACTACACTGAGCCTTGAAGAAGATCTTTTTGGTTGAATCTAATATTTGGGGATATTTGAGCCTTCTGTATCTAGATGTCTATATCTCTTGCAAAACTTGAGAAGTTTTCAGCTATTATTTAATTTATAGGGTTTCTATGCCTTCTTGCCATCTGTTTTTCTTCTGGAACACCCAAATTTCAAATATTTGGTGACTCTTGGTCTCTCATACGTTATGCATGCTTTTAAAATTCTTTTTCTTTTTTGATTTGGATTATTTCCAAAGATCTATCTTTGAGTTTAGACATTCTTTTCTATTCTTTGTGCAGTCTAAAATGTCTCAACAGAATTTTTTACTTCATTTATTGGATACTTTTGCAGACATTTCAAGGATGTCTTTTTTGTTGGAATCTGTTGTGAAGAACTATTGTACTCTTTTGAAGGTGTCTTGTCTCCTTACTTTCCTTTTTATTTCTTGCGTCCTTACTTTGATATCTGCATATTTGTTATAACAACTTTTTCTTAGAATTTTATAGTTTGTATTTCATTGGGAAAATGAAATCCAAGCTTTTTTCCTATAGATTTATCTATAGTGTTTGTTGGGTAGGGTGCTTTGGCTTGATTCTGAGTAGGTGCAGTCTCCATATAATTTTTTAAAAATTTATTTATATATTATAAAGCTGTGGGGTACAATTCAAGGTTAGGTATACAAATATTGATCATGCAGGTATCCTTGTTGATGAGGCATGCACCTCCCTCCCCTAGCAGTTTCCCTCAACTGTCAGTCCCACACCCCCTTCCCCTGACAGTTTTCTGCTACTGCCAATCACTTTCTTATAGCAGTATAAATGTTCAAGGTCACCTTATGAGTGAGAACATATAGAACTCAGTTCTTTGTTTCTGTGATAAATCACTGAGTATGATAGACTCCAAATCCATTCAATTTGTTGCAAAGTCCATATATTTGCCCTTCTTTATGGCTGCATAATATTCTATTGTGTATATGTACCACATTTTTAAAATCCAGTTCAGCTTCGATGGGCAACATGGTTGGTTCCATGTTTTTGCTATTGTGAATAGAGCTGCAACAAACATACGTGTGCAGCTATCATTTTTGGTAGAATGATTTCAGTTCCTCTGGGTATATTCCCAATAGGGGAATTGCTGGATCATATGGAAGGTCAATTTCTAGTTCTTTCAGAAATTGCCACACTGTCTTCCAAAGAGGTTGTACTAGTCTGCATTTCCACCAGCAGTGTAGAAGTGTTCCTTTTTCTCCACATCCTTGCCAGCATCTGTTGTTTGTTTTATTAATGATGGCCATTCTTACAGGGGATAGGTGGCATCTCAATGTGGTTTTGATTTGCATTTCTCTGATGATGAGTGAGGCTGAACACTTATTCATGTGTCTGTTGGCTGCCCATATATCTTCTTTTGAGAAGTGTCTATTCATGTTTTTGCCCACTTTTTAAAGGGGCTGTTTGTTTTTTTCCTTTTGGCGTGCTTGGGTTCCTTGTAGATCCTAGAATGTTAGGCCTTTGCCAGATATACATTTGGCAAATAGTATTTCCCATTCTGTGGGCTATCTCCCTGCTCTCTTCATGGTTTCTTTGGCTTTGCAGAAGCTTGTCAGTTTAATGAGGTCTCACTTGTCTATTTTATCTCTTATGGCCTGGGCACTTTGGGTTTTGATCAGGAATCGGTTGCCAGTTCCAACTTTCATAAGAGTGTCTCCTGCATTTTCTAAGGTTCTTACAGTCTGAGGTTTTACGTTTAGGTCTTTGATCCATTTAGAGTTAATTTTTGTGTATGGTGATAGGTAGGGGTCCTGTTTCAATCTTCTGCATGTGTTCAGCCAGTTTTCTCAGCACCATTTACTGAATAGGTTCTCTTCTCCCCAGTGGTTGTTGGAGGTTTTGTCAAAGATGAGTTGGTTGAGGAATTGAGGCTTTGCTTCCAGAATCTCTATCCTGTTCCATTGGTCTATGTGCCTGTTCTTGTACCAATACCAGACTGTTTTGATTACTGTAGCCTTATAGTAAAGTTTGAAGTCTGGAAGTATGATACCTCCTGCTTTTTTTCTTTTGCTAAGGATTGTTTTGGATATTTGTGGTATTTACGTTTTCATATGAATTTCTGTATTGTCATTTCCAGGTCTGAGAAGAATGATGTTGGTAACTTAGTGGGTATTGTGTCGAATCTGTAGTTAGCCTTTGGTAGGATGGACATCTTAACAGTGTTGATTCTTCCTATCCATAGCATGGAATATTTTTCCATTTGTTTGTGTCTTCTTGGATTTCTTTGAGCAGTGTTTTGTAGTTCTCATTGTAAAGGTCTTTCACTTCTCTGGTTAGGAAGATGCCAAGGTATTTCATTTTTTTGGTGGCTATTGTGAATGGGATTGTACCTTTTATTTGGTTCTCTGCCTGCTTGTTGTTGGTGTAGAGAAATGCACTGTCTTTTGCACATTTATTTTGTACACTGAGACCTTCCCAAAATCCTTTATCAGTGCATGCAGGGTTTTGACAGTTTCTTTTGGATTTTCAAGGTATAGGATCATCTCATCAGCAAAGAGCGTTAACTTGAATTCCTCTTTTCCTATTTGGATACCCCTGATTTCCTTCTCTTGTCTAATTGCCGGAGCTAGGACTCCCAACACAATATTGAACAAGAGCGGTGAGAGTGGACAACCTTGTCTTTTTTTTCAGTTTTCAGGGGAAATTATTCTAGTTTCTGACCATTTAGCAATATGCTAGCTGTGGGTTTGTCATAGATGGCACTTACTATTTTGAGGTATGTTCCTTCTATAGCTAGATGTTTGAGGATTTTTATCAAGAAGTGATGCTGGATTTTATCAAAACCTTTTTCTGGATCTAATGAGATAATCATGTGGTTCTTGTTTTTACATCTCTTGATGTATTTAGTGACATTTTTGGTCTTGCAAATGTTGAATCGGCCCTGCATCCTGGGGATGAAGCCTACTTGGTCATGGTGGATGATATTTGAGATGTGTTTTTGGATCCGATTTACTAGAATCTTGTTGAGGATTTTTGCATCTATGTTCATGAGGGATATTGGGCCTGTAGTTTTCTTTCTTTGTTGGATCTTTACCTGGTTTGGGTATCAGTGTAATGTTAGATTCGTAAAATGATTTGGGGACAATTCCATCTTTCTCAATTGCCTGGAATACTTGCAATAGGATTGGTATCAGCTCCTCTTTTTACGTTTTGTAGAATTCTGCGGGAAAGCCATCTGGTCCAGGGCTTTTATTTGTAGGTAGTTTTCGTATGACAGAGTCAATTTTCTGGGTTCTTATGAGCCTATTTAGTGTCTCAATCTCTTCTTGTTTTAACCTGGGCAGGTTGTGTGATGCTGGACAGTCCTTAATTTCATCTAGGTTTTCAAGTTTGTTTCCATATAGGTGTACGTAGTAATCTCTGATAATCTTTTGTATTTCTTCAGGGTCAGTTATGATTTGAGTTTTTGTATTTCTGATTGTGTTTATTTGGGCTTTTTCTTGGTCATTGTGGCTAGCGGCCCATCAATCTTGTTAATTCTTTCAAAGAACCAACTTTGTTTTGTTGATGCTTTCTATGATATTTTTGTCCTCTATGTCCCATTTTTGGGCTCTTATTTTTGTGATTTGGATTCTTCTGCTAAAATTGAGGTTTTGGTGGTCTTCTCTTTCTAGCTCCTTTAGGTGATTTGTTAGGCTCTCCTTTTGTGATCTTTACACTTTCTTGATGTGTGCTCGTAGAGACATGAATTCTCCTCTTAAAACTGATTTCATGGCATCCCAGAGGTTTTGGTAAGATGTTTCTTCATTTTAATTTGTTTCCAGGGATCTTTCAATTTCTTCTTTGATTTCAGTGTTGACCCAGTTGTTATTCAGCATCATGCTGTTTAGTGGCCATGTCTTTGTGGGTTTTGGGGAAATGTTGTTGGTTTTAATGTTTATTTTTATTCCACTGTGGTCTGAGAATGTGCATGGCAAAATTTCAACCTTGTGAAATTTGTTTATGCTTGATTTATGGCCAACAATGTGATCAATCTTGGAATATGTTCCATGTGGTGATGAGTAGAATGTATACTCTGTGGTTGTTGGGTGGAAGAATCTGTAGGTATTGACTAAGTCCATTTGGTCAGATGTCAAGTTTAGGTTCTGGATCTCGTTGTTAATTTTTTGCCTTGATGATCTATCTAGAGCTGTCAGTGGGGTATTTAAGTCCCCTGCTATAATAGCGTTAGAGTCAATATCTTTTTTCAGTTTATTTAGTAGTTGTTTTATAAATGCTGGTGCTCCTGTGTTGGGTGCATATATGTTTAGGATGGATATTTCTTGTTGATGGATTGAAACTTTTATCATTATGTAGTGTCCTTTTGTATCTTTTTAAATATTTGGTAGCTTAAATGTTATTTTGTCTGATATTAAGATTGCAACTCTTGCCTTCTTTTGTGATCCCCTGGCTTATAAACTCGTTTTCCATCCTTTAACTTTGAGTCTGTGTGTGTCCCTTGTAGTGAGATGAGTCTCCTGGATGCAGCAAATAATGGGGTCATGGTTTCTTATCCAGTCCACCATTCTGTGTCTTTTCAGTGGTGCATTTAGTCCATTCACATTGAGGCTAATTATTGAAATGTGGGAGTTTTTCCCTTTCATGAGGTTCTTACAGAGTTGTTGTTGTTCTTGTTTATTTGTTGTCTTTCCTTTGGTTTTTGGGTTGATTCTTGTGTGTTTTCCATCTTTTCCCTGTACTCTTGTGAAGAACGTTGTTGTTCTTTTCTCCTTTTCTTCTGTGTTTAATACTTTGTTAAGTATTTCTTGTAGAGGTAGTCTGGAGGTTGCATAAGTTTTTAGGGATTGGATGTCTGGAAAAGATTTTAACTCTTCCTCACTGATGAAACTTAGCTTGGCTGGGTAGGCTATTTTAGTTGAAAATGTTTATCTTTGAGAACTTTGAAGATTGGGCTTCAAGCTCTCCCAGACTGAAGGATTTCTGTAGATAAATCTACTGCTACTCTAATTGGTCTTCCCTGGTAGGAGTCTGACTTTTTTCTCTTGCTGCCTTTAGGACTTTTTCTTTTATACCTACTTTGTTTAGGCTAATTATTATGTTTCTGGGAGTTGGTCTTCTCATTTGTTGTCTTGCAGGGGTTCTCTGAATCTCTTGTTTTTGAATTTTTGCATCACTGATGAGATGAGGGAAGTTTTCTTGAAAAATTTCATGGAATGTTTGTTCCAGTGCAGTCTCTGTCTCTCTTTCTGCCTCAGGAAGGCCAGTTACTCTTAGGATTGGTCTCTTGAAGTAATCGTTCATTCGTGAAGGTTTTGTTCTGTCTTTTTAAGCTTCCTTTCTATGTTTGTGACAGTTTTGGTTAGTTCTGCATTTTAGTCTTTAAGCTCTGAGATTCTTTCTTCTGCTTGGCTAATTCTGCTTTCCATGCTTATTTGTTTGTTATTTATTTCCATCACAGTATTCTTCACTGCTGTTATTTTTTTATCAGCTCCTTCCTGTTTTCCTCTTGTATCCCCTCAATTTTTAAAATTCTCTCAATTAATGTCTTGATGTCTGGGTTTGTTGCATGTGACCATTCATTATGGGGACTCTTCATTGTTTGTGTTCTGAAGTCTGTTTTCTCAGTGTCTGACCTTCCAGGGATCTGTGTGAGACCTATATTCTTCTTTTGGTTTTTCTTCATTTGTGCAGATTTTTCCTCCCTACTTTTTCTTTCCCTCCCTCCTCCCTGTCTTCTTTAATTCTGTTGTTCAGGGACGGAGGGGTTGCTTTTGCTTCTGTTTGTTCAATCTCCTTTTCTTCCTTATGTATGTCCTCTTGATTTATTCAATTCTAGAGTTGGACTATAGATTGGGGACAGTCCTTTTTGCAGTTTTGAGATTTAATTAAGGGGGAAGCTGTGATTCGAAATCTATCTGCAGATCCTGGTATCTGCTGACAGGTATGGATAACATGAAACCCACTTCCCATTGCCTTGCAATCTGTCCATCGAGTGGAGTTATAGGTTTACTCCCTGAAAGCAGGATGAGGTTAAAAAAGGGAAAAGAATGGAGCAGGGAGCGGGGGGAAGAGGGAGGTGGAAAGAGAGAGGAGTAAGAGGGAAAACAGACAAATGTACTGACTAACAAATGAAAAGAGACACAAAGACTGAAACAAGTAAAATGAAGAACAGTAACAACAACTACAAACTAACCAACAACCATATGAAAAAACTAAAACATACAATCATGCAAGCATACAAACTATCCAACCTCCTTATTGGTGTGCTATTCCTCTATACAAAGATGGGGTCTACAGAGAAAAAAAAAAAAGAATAGAATAAAGTCAGCAAACTAACAGAACCAAAGTAAGTATGTAAACATTACTAATAAGAGTAATAAGAGAGAGAAAACAAGATGGGTAGGACAAAGACAAAGAATTAAAAAAAAAAATTAAAGTGGGGAACCAAGTATACTATGAGACTTTTCCTTTAAGTCCAATGTCCTTTCAACTCGGATTTCTAGCTGTCTTTGCAGGCTGGTAGATTTGTTCATAGTTAGGGTCAGTTGCCCCTGGCCTGCTGTGGAGGGTGGTTCAGATCTGGGCTGCCTGCCGAGTCTGTCACACAGATCTTGCCTGCGTCTATTTAGCAAGGGGAAAGAGCTTCTGTCCTTCCCATTTTGATGTTGTTACCTTGAATGTCCAGCAAGTGGTGCTGATCTCACTGCTCCAGTTGATCTTTTTCTGCAGCAGCTGGAGACTGCCAGGCAATGCAAGCCGGGTAGGGTGGAAGTCGGATGCCACCCAGGACAGGAGGGAGCAGGCAATAGTATCCACAGTGGCAGCTGCTGTGTCATGGTGCGTGAAAGGAGCTCAACGAGCCTGGCAGCTCTGGATGAGGGATAGGGCATGTCAGTGGCAGCAGCAGAGGCAGTTTCAGTAGAGTGTGTGAGGGGGCTTCACAGTCTGCAGCCATGGCTGGCCTCAGGCATAGGTAAGGCGATGGCCATGGTGGCAGTGGCAGCTGCTGTGCTGCTGAGAAGTCTAAAGTGGTTGAGGCATTGGCCCAGCACCATGAGGAGAGCAGGCTGCCAACAATTGGAGATGCAGCTCCCCGGGGGAGAGCTAGAGTCTTTATATGTGTTCTCTTTTGTGAAAGGTCTCACAGACCAAACTGCCCCGTCACCATCTTGCCAGAAGTCCCAGTCTCCATATGATTTATTTGGCTGAAATCAGCATCAGTAAGTTCCTTAGGGTTTTAGGCTGTTGTTGTTAGCAGAGGCGGTGATGAAGTTTTTCTGGGTATGGGAACACCAAGTGGGCTGGTTCTTGGGCACCAGTCAGTGCTGGTGGTGGGTCAGGCTTGCTGATCCATAGGCCCCTGGGCAGTATACATGAGCACTGATGGTTGTGGGTCCATGTGGGCTGATTCTTGGGCCTCCAGGTAGCTTGCTTGAATGCCAACAGTGTCAGTGATAGGAAGGTCCTTGGGCCCTGAGCAGCGTGTATGACAGTAGTGATGGCAGTAGCAGTGATGGGGCAACCCTCAGGCTCACAGGCAGCATGCACAGTCAACAGTGGTGGCAGCAGCAGGCCGAGTAGGCCAGTCCTCAGGTCCCTAGCTAGCATGTGCAAGTGGGGGATGACAGTGGTGGCAGGCCAGGGTCCTCAGGTTTCTGGTAGGTGTGCATGAGTGCCAGTGGTGGTGGGGTAGGGGGTCAATTCCTAGGCCATTGGACAATGTATTTGGGTGCTGGTAGGTTGGTAAGGCTTGTCCTCAGTCTCTCAGAAGGCATGCATAGGAGCCAGTGGTAGCAGATGGGATGGGTCAGTCCCCAGACTCTTGGACAATGCATGTGGTCACTGATAAGGACAGCACCAGCTGGAGTGGTCATGTCCTCAGGACTGCCAACGATGAGTGCTGGTCCAGGCTGTGATGGGTGGAAAGTTGATCCCCAGGTCCCCAGGTGGCACATGTGAGTGGTGGCAGTGGTGATGGTGTGTGGGGAGGGCCTGTCTTCAGGCCCTGGGACAACGTGGGTGGGCCAGACCCCAGGCCTCTGGAAGGTGCATGTAGGTACACATTGGCCCCTGCTGCATGGGTCTGGGAGGAGAGGGTTTGCTGTCAGTGGCAGCAATCTGAGGCAAGTGGCTCTCAGACTCTCAGGAGCATGTGCTTTGACTCCATTTGTCCGGGGGGCAGCCTCCCTGTTGTGCTACACTCCCTGTTCCTTGGGTTGTGGGACCCTTTATGGGCCAAAGTGCTGGGGACCTGGTTTTACTGCTGGGTCCAGCCAGTGGTACAATGCTGCAGGCCTTTGGCTGGACATGGGGGTATGTTAGTGGGGCTCCAGAGATGTGGAGATACAGGGGACGTTGGGCTCCAGGGCAGAGTATTGACTATAGGGGGTGGGATCTCAAAATGGCATGGTGTTGCAGCTGCTTGGGTCTCCAGGGGTGTGTGAGACCTAACACTAACTCCTTTTCTGGAACAGTGCTGTCACACGCTCTCCAGGCAGCTCCTATACTAGTCCAAGGACCTTGAGGATTGAGGGACTCTCTTGTGACTGAGGTTGCAGGAGTCTGTGGTGGGAATGTGAACCACTGGTTGCTTGCTTTCCTCTTCTCTGTACTGGTGAGTTTCTCCTGGCTTTAAGTAGAACCCTGTTGGGATGGTTCCTTTGCATTCTGTGACTTCAGAGATTCCCTCTCACCTTCTTGATGAATTCTTGTGTTCTCGATAAAACACTATTTTGTGTGTGATTGTCTATTCTCTGTTTTGGCCCTTTTTCATGGAAGAGGCAAATTGCAAGTGCCTTTAGTCAGCTGTCTGGTATAATCTAATCTTAAGTGAAAAAACTAGAATGTACAACTGTGTATACAAGTTGATACTAATTCTGTGGGAAAAAAGTCAACAACCAGAAGGACAATTTTATGTGTCTTATATTTTCATCTTTATATTATCCATTTTTTTCTATAATGGAAGTGTACTCGTTTTATAAGCAGAAAAAATATGTAGGGCCCATGGGCTTTCTAAGCAGAAAACACAGTTAAGTTTTTTAATAGAGTCGGGCTGGCAGTTTAGCAAAATAGTATCCTTTTCCTCCAAGGGAAGAAATGTAGTTCATCTCATTGCTGAACTACCTTGTCTAACCTCACTTGGGGTTGGGTGTGACTGTATGGCTTGCAGCAAATGGTCTGTGAGTACAAATGACGTGGGCACCTTCCAGACCAGGCCAACTCTCCTGTGCCTGATCGTCTAGGCTCTTTTCTTTCTATGGCTTGATGCAGATGAAGTTGGGGAACTTGAAAGCCATCTTTGGGAAACAACTTGGGTCCCTTAATCCTGGGCTGACCCTGTAATTTGTTGTCCAAACTGGAACACTTGAGAGTAGAAGGGAAACTGCTACTCATTAGGAATTCTCATTTTGTACAATGTGTGAACAAGAGATCAACTTCTATTGTGTTAGTGGCTGAAATTCTAAAGTTTATCCATTAGAGTTATCTTAACTGACTCAGGTACCAACTTACTTAAGCCTACATTTCTCTGGCATGGAATATCAAAAAAATAAAATTATCTTGATTGTAAAACTTAAAAGACTGAATAAACTAAAAAATAGAAAGAAGAAACATGTCAGCCTCATTCCACCACCCAACTGACCCTTGTTAAAAGAGATGCATTTTCACCTTGAGTTTTTCTTCATATATTTTACATAGGTGTGATCACAATATATTTAGTTTTGAATCTTACATTTTAATAATTTAGCAGACATATTTTCCTCATTCCATAAAATATTTTTAGTAAATATAATTTAGAATTCCATTCGTATTTAATAAGCAGGATTTTAACTTACTAAATAATATGTAAAAGTTGTAGAAAAATTAGGAAAATCAATTTGTAGGAAGGAAAAAATCCTAAAAATGTGTGCCTAATGAAAAATTTAATTGTAGTATATACTGATTTATAATCTGCTTTTAACTTAAAAATACCTGGTGAATATTCTTCCATGTGACAAAATTTAGTTAAATACCATAACTTTAAGTATTCCATAGTGTTCAATATATACAACTCTTAAAATGAATCTCCAAATCAGTGGTAGGCATTAGCATTGTTTCTAAGACTTTACTTATGTAACAAGTTTATTATAAGGAGTAACCTTGTTTAGTTTGATGTGGTTGATGGCTAGGTTAAAGATTCTTTCTTTCTTTCTTTTTTCTTAATCTTTGTGTGTATATTGTGAAAATGCCATCTCCTCCATGTTCCTACTGAATCTAAAGGTTATGATTTTTGTAACTTCCCAATCAGACAAAAGATTATTAATATTTTAATTTGCATTAATTAGTATGCTTTTGCTTCTTTCCAATTGTTTACTAGTGTTTTTTTTAAAAAACCAACCTATTAATGTTCCTAACTTAGATATATATAACTGTGAATAACGTGGATATTAGTAATTGCAAATGCATGTGATAAATGTGCTATATTTTTATTATTATTATTTATTATAAAGATGTGGAGTACAATTCAGGGTTAGGGTGTATACACATTGATCATGCAGGTACCCTTGTTGATGAGGTATGCCCCTCCCTCCCCTAGCAGTTTCCCTCAACTGCCAATTCCCCCCTCACGACAGTTTCCCAATACTGCCAATTGCTTTCTTATAGCATTATAATTGTTCAAGGTCAGCTTCCAACATATGGAACTCAGTTCTTTGTTTCTGTGATAAATCACTGAGTATGACTGACTCCAAATCTATCCAAGTTGCTGTAAAGTTCATATATTTGTCCTTCTTTATGGCTGCATAATATTCCATTGTGTATATGTACCACATTTTTTTAATCCAGTCCAGCTTTTATGGGCAACACGGTTGTCTATGTTTTTGCTGTTGTGAATAGAGCTGCAACAAACATATGTGAGCTGGTATCTTTTTTGTTGAATAATTTGAGTTCCTTCGGGTATATTCCCAATAGGGGAATTGTTGGGTCATATGGAAGGTCAATTTCTAGTTCTTTCAGAAATCGCCACACTGTCTTCCAAAGAGGTTTTACTAGTCTGCATTCCCACCAGCAGTGTAGAAACGTTCCTTTTTCTCCACATCCTTGCCAGCATCTGTTGTTTGTTTTATTAATGATGACCATTCTTACAGGGGTTAGGTGGTATCTCAATGTGGTTTTGATTTGCATTTCTCTGATGATTGGTGAGGCTGAGTACTTTTTCATGTGTCTGTTGGCTGCCTGTATATCTTCTTTTGAGAAGTGTCTATTCATGTCTTTTACTCACTTTTTAAAGGGGCTGTTTGTTTTTTCCCTTTGGGCACATTTGAGTTCCTTGTAGATCCTAGATGTTAGGCCTTTGTCAGATATACAGTTGGCAAATATTATTTCCCATTCTGTGGGCTGTCTCCCTGCTGTCTTGATGGTTTCTTTTGCTTTGCAGAAGCTTGCTAATTTGATGAGGTCCCACTTGTCTATTTTATTTCATAAGGTATTAGCCTTTAGGGTTCTGAATAGGAATTGGTTCCCAGTTACAATTTCTATAAGGGTGTCCCCTGTGCTTTCTAAGATTCTTATAGTTTGAGGTTTTACATTTATTACCATTTCTTTATTTGGGACATTAATAATGATTCTTGTTTGGAGTCTATATCAAATAATGCTGTGATGATCATCTTTGTGACTAACTCTCCTACACACACACACACACACACACACACACACACACACACACACACACACACACACACTTCACATCTTACATAGGATAAAGTCCTAGGAATAATTCATCAAGAGAGAGAACTTATGCAGAGGTCACATGAAGGAAACATGTGTCATTGTTAGGTAAGGTTTTTTCCTTCTTGATGCATCTCAAACTTGGTGCCAAGTGTTTCTCTCAGGTGTAAGAGGGAAGACTGACCCATCAGGCACTGTCCTATGAGGCCTCACCCTCTTGCCTCAGTGGTGGAAATCTCTGGTCACTCTGCTTCTGTCTCTGGCTTGCCCCTGGGACTCTGTGGAGCTCTTCATGGTTGGCTTTCTTGGGTCTCTACATTTCTTCTGCGTTATTGCTCCCTGACTCCTGCACACTCTACTGTTCACTTAGTCATCTCTGCAAACAGTTCTCTCCTCTCTTACCTGTGCTGGTTCCCAGGGGAAGACTTGGCAGATGGACATTGGGACAGTTTTATGTGAGAAATAAGTCTATTTTCTTTCTCCTTTAATTTTCTTTTTTTAAAAAATTATTTATTTATTATAAAGATGTGGGGTACAATTAAGGGTTAGGTATATAAACACCAATCATGCAGGTACCCTTGTTGATGAGGTGTGCCCCTCCCTCCCCTAGCAGTTTCCCCCAACTGTCAGTCTCACCCCCTCCTACCCTGAGTTTTCCACTACCGCCAATCACTTTCTTATAGGTTTATAATTGTTCAAACCCCTTTAGTTTTCAATGTGCTGGATTTTTTTTTCTATGCATGTGACTTATTTGTTGTTCTTTTTAGTGAAGCTGCTCCTTTTCTCAATGTTGGTTCCAATTGATTCAGTTTTTGTCAGCTAATGTGAATTTCTTGGGGTCTGCCACATCTAACGCACTAGTGGTACTGTTTGAGGGGGAAAGGGTCATACGTAAGGTCATTTGGGTCACAGTGAACCATCTTGTACTTGAAATGTAGCATTTCTTAGGTTTGTGAACTGAGGTTCATGTCTCCTGTATGCAAAATAAACAAAGCTGAGGCTGCTCTGATTGACTCCACCCTTCCTTGCACACCTTTGGTCAGACTCTACAGAGCACAGATGAGAAAACCCCAAATCGCCAGGCTCCGTGCCTCAGCCTGTAATCCCGCACCTTTGGGAGGCTGAGGTGAGTGAATTGCCTGAGCCC
>NW_007252910.1:0-4788 GCF_000164805.1 Carlito syrichta | reverse complement strand
AAAAAAAAAAAAAAAAAAGAAAGCCCCAAATCTTGAGCTCTCCATGTCTCTTCCAATTTCACGCACTGCCCTTCTGAAACCAAACTATTATTTTGCATGTGACACTGCAATGCACAATATAGAGAGAATGCAGATAATTTAATTATTTTCTTTTTCTATTTTTTTTTTGAGTTGGAGTCTCTCTCCATTACCCAGACTGAGTGCAGTGGCACGCTCCCTGCTGGGCTCTGGGGATCTGTCCGCCTTCGCCTTCCAAGTAGCCGGAACTACAGGCGCGTGCTACCACGCCCGACTGATTTTTGACTTATTGTAGAGATGAGGTCTCGCCCAGTTGCCCGGGCGGGTCTCGAACCCGTGGACTCAGGCAGTCCCCTCGCCTTGGCCTCCCCAAGTGCTGGGATTACAGGCTGGGCCATCGAGCCTGGCCAATTTAATTATTTTCAAAACAAGATTTCTTGTGGATTACACATACAGATCCATTTGTGCCAACTGACCTGCCTGTTGGAAGGAGAGAAAACAGGAGAATTTAGAGGAAATTTATCATCACTGTAAGCTTTACAAAAGAAGACACAAAGTCTACTATGTGCCTGGCACAAACAGTGAGGTCAGCAAGTATTTGTCTGTTGAGGGATGGCCAAATACTATTTTCAGCTCAGTGGCACCAGAGCTCCCTGGTGCACGGCTGCTATAACCCCAGATTGTCAGCAGGGGGAGGCTGGATCCTGGGGCTAAGCCAGGTTGAAGGAGGCTGCTGAGTGACTCTGCAGGTGATACCTGAGCCCCTGGGGGATGCTGGGCTGGACTAGGGAGGTGAGAGCTGGCTTCTTTGATTACCATCACCTGGGCTGGCAGTCCAGGTGTGACTGGGACGAGCAACAGAGGAGACTCCACACAGATTCGGACTCTGTTTGGAAGATAAGAGAGAGGCTGGCTTCAAAACGGGGTGGGTGGGCTGGAAGGGAAAGGAGTTGTTGGCCAGGCACTTTGGCAGATAACAGGGGCTGGTGTAGGAAGGTTAGCCAGGGAGGCAGAAGGTTGAGCTCAGTGCTGAGCCTGCGTGAGGTGGACGGACATCAGAGGAGCATCTCAACCTCCTACCCTGAAGACAGTCCTGGCTGTGGGAGAAGCTTGTCCTCCCTGGCGAGAGAGAGGCCCTAGAAATAGGACAATGAGTGCTTATGGTATGTGGTCCCCAGCCTCCTGGGTTCCGGGTTTTATCTCCTTTTCACTGCCCCACTCTACTCTGTGCCAAATTGTTAGGAGAGTTGGATTGGGGAAGGTGGTTGGTGCAGAGATGGTAAAGAAAATTCTAAGACCTCGAAAGGTTCATTCTGCGGGGGACGGGGAAGAAGACTGTCCTTTTATAATGGAGTTCAGACCGAATTCTGGCAGAGGGTCAAGTATCAAAGACACGGGATTGAGAAATTGATGAGAAACTGTACAGCATGGGGCTTAGGGAGGAGGGAGGGCTGGGGAGAAAGCAGAAAGTAACCGCCAGAAC
The DNA here is from genome assembly GCF_000164805.1 of Carlito syrichta. Lineage (NCBI taxonomy): Eukaryota > Metazoa > Chordata > Mammalia > Primates > Tarsiidae > Carlito > Carlito syrichta. The sequence goes on along the minus strand of NW_007252910.1, from coordinate 3,287 downwards.
TGACAGCAGAGGGCTGCCTGGAGCAGTGCTGTTGCGTATTGAAGGTGGTTCAATGACTAAATAAGACTTTAGTCGTGTTCGCTCTAGAGATCCATTTATTGCAGTTCTGCCGTCCCCACCACCCACCCCCATAAGATTCTGACCAGTGAGTTTTTGGCTGGGGATTTTGGTGGGGGTAGTGCTGCTGGGATTCAGGGCCTCAGGGATGTCTGGGGAGGAGACTGTCAAAGACAGTGGAGCAGCCAAGGGCTTGGGAAGGCAGTGGAAAGTGAGAAGCCAACTTGAAATGGCTTGCAAAGGCCCGAGGTGGAGCCAAGACAACAGGAGAGCTATGGATGCAGTCATCGTTCCACCTCTGAGATCAGTTGCACCCTGGGCTTCTCTTCACAACAGAGGTGGGAGGGTGGAGTGCACTGAATAATTTAACTCGTTCTTAAGTTGGGTCTACTGCAGCCTGGATGCCTGAGCTGCCCTGTCCTGGTTAGGAGTGAGGGATTATAATCATTTATCTTTTGTGGCTCCACAGTCCCTACCAAGTGCCTTTCTAAGAACAATCCACTTTTCAGGCCATAATGTAAAGGTCTAGGGAGAGCACAATTCCTACTGAACCTTTCAGGAGACCCCTTTCCTTCTGCCCTCCTCATTGAGTATCTATCTAACATCAGACTTTGAAGTCTGGGTGTGAGGTGACGGCTAAGCTCAGACTGATGAACATTCCTGATCAATGCTTTTTCAAGATGGATTCAGGCCTCTGGAACAGGGAAGGTCAGTTTCCTGTTCCAGCCCCAGGGAGCAGAAGAAAGGCCTGCAGGAGCAGGGGCAGCCACATCTTCTCAGGGAGGTTGCCCATGTCAGAGCTTCTGGTCTTGACTCCTTTTAGATACAAAGCTGCTGGAGGAAGACAAAGGAGGGGCAGGCTCCGTGACTTCACAGACCTCCTAGAGCTGTGCTCTTTTGGTTTTGACACGCACCTCATCATACAAGATGATTTGTCGAAGTTCTCTTGTTTGGTTTAAGTGACAATGGCACTGACACCACATTTGCACCCATGCTGCTGAGTCACAAGGTGAAAGCAAGAATAAAGAAGGTGGAGCTGCTGAGACTGTGGCTGCAACTAGTAGAAGGACTGGAACCTCAGAAGCTCCGCAGTGCCTGAACAGAACAAAGAATGTCTCCTTTTCTAAGTTCTTGGCTCTTTTTCCATTCTGGGAAATCATGGATAATCATTTAGCAAGGCAAATCCAGGGGTAAGAGAGATATGGCCCCTGCCCTTGATGGGCTGATAGCTGGTGGGAGTAGACTGAAAATCTGTGGTTAGAGGACAGGATGGTAAGAGTCATGGTGGGAAGTCCAATTGGTGGTGTGAGATAGAGGCTGGACTTGCCATAGCTGGACACACTCCACAAATACCTCAAATGGCAACTCTCTTCCTATCTTACCACCATTGCAGAATGTGATTTTTTGAATATTTAGATTCCTTCTTTAGGCTGTGCATAGTGGCTCATGCCTATAATCCCAGCACTTTGGAGGTCAAGCCAGGAGAATTGCCTGAACCAAAAATTTTGAGACGAGCCTGGGCAACATAGTGATATCCTGTCTCAAAAAAAAGTGCTCATGGACATAAATACGAAAATAATAGACACTGAGGACAACAAAAGAGGGGTAGGTATGGTGGGGGCGAGGCTTCAAAGACAACCTATTGGGTACAATGTTCACTCTTTGGAGAATGAGGATGCCAGAAGACCAATCCCCACTAGGACACTGTATAGCTATGTAACACGCATGCACTTGTACATCGTGAATCTAAAACTGAAAAAAAAATTAAAGGTAGAAACCTTATTTAAATGCAAATAGTCTGTGACAAAGAGATTTTTTCTTATCCCACAGATTTAAACAATCTTCCTGGACTTGATAAACATTGGACCAAAATTGATCATCAGTGTGTACATCAAAATTGAGTGCCCTGATTAGTTTGATCATTTAGCACTCCTTAAGCTGAGGTGGAGACTGTTCCACCACACCCATAGCTCTTGTGAACAGAAGGGAGGTTCCCTTTGAGAAATGCTGGTCATCTTAATAATCACTGTTCACTAAATATTCTTTGTCCAGTGTCCAGAGAGCCCTGTCTCTGGTGTCCCTGGGGCTCACAATCATAGGTTGTTTATAAACAATTGCAAACAGATTATCCCAACACTCTCAACAGTATGAAGATAGACGAAAGAGTCATGAAAAAGTAGGCATTATGAGTTCTAAACAGTCCCAGCCCAATTCTTGGTAAAGAAACAGGTCTTGGGGCAGGGGGGCAAGTGGCAACATAAAGGGTACCAGGTCCTAAACCAGAGGAAGTGGGGACCAGTTGGAGGTCCAAATTTCACCTGCAAGTAGATATCTTATGTATTTAATCCTGACTTGTACCCCACATATCAATAATAAGAGAAAGTAAGGGAAAAAAAAAAAAAGAAACAGACCTCATGAATACCTAGAAAAACAGTGGAAGGAAATATTCTAAAGCATTAATGATGACAATCTCTGGGTGGTGAAATTCTCAGTAATTTTAATTTTAATTTTGTCATTTGTGTGATCTGAATTTAACTTTTCTTTCCCCTAGAGGTATGTACCACCATGTCTGGAAAACTGTTTTTTAAAAAATTTGTACCCAGGATGATTTTGTACCTAGGATGATTTTTTCCCCCCATAGTATAAGAACACTGATCCATGGCAGACATTCAGCAAGCCATGTCTAACTTTCAGCTTAGTTTTCTCTAAGGTGGATTTTTAAAAAAATGCTTATTTTTCTTTTTTTTTTTTTTTCATTAATCAGTATTTTTTATTATGGTTTTGTGGGGTACAGTTAAGGGTTAGGTGTACAATGACGTTTCATTCAGGCACCCTGTAGATAAGAAGTGTTTTCCCATCCCCCGACAGATATTTGCTACTGTTAATCCCATCCCCCTCCCCCCCATAGTTTCGCAGTACCATCCGTCATTTTCTCATAGTATTGCATTGGATGTTCAAGGTCCATTATATGAGTGAGAACATGTGATATTTGGATTTTTGTTTTTGTGAGAGGTCACTCAGTATTATAGACTCTAGTTCCATCCAGGTTGCACCGAAATTCATGATTTTGTTCTTTTTTATGGCTGCGTAGTATTCCATCGTGTATATGTACCACATTTTTTTAATCCAGTCCTCTTTTTGATGGGCAGCATGGTTGTTTCCGGGTTCTTGCTATTGTGAACAATGCTGCGATAAACATACGTGTGCAGGTATCTTTTTTTATAGAGTGA
>NW_007252909.1:526705-527133 GCF_000164805.1 Carlito syrichta | reverse complement strand
CCTAGAACAGGATGGCGTGATCTAGGAAGTCTTTTCATGATTAGACTAAAAGTCCAAACCCTCAGCGCCATCCCAGGGCTCACCTGATCTAATTTTGGTCACCATATTTGGGGGTTCACACCACCCCACAGATAAGCCAACTACTGAATCAATTCCTAGACCCGAGCCAAGCAGTGCGCCCTCCACTACTGCCATCCACAACCCGTGCCGTGGTAACACGGTAGCTATTTCCTCTATAGAAAAAACCCCTGTACTAAATGCATCCTCATACTTTCTTTGAAACGCCTCCTCCCACCCTCTCTGGAATATATTAAGAAATGCCTACCTTTTTCTCAATGGCACCAGGCCCGATCTTACCCGGTCCTGCTGGCTATGCTATAGTCCCCAGCCACCTTATTATGAAGGCACTGCAATCATAGGAAACTACA
>NW_007252909.1:496644-526281 GCF_000164805.1 Carlito syrichta | reverse complement strand
TGGGCAGGTACTCACCCAGTCTGAGAGCTTTTGCATTAAGGTACAGTTACTCCCCAAAATACTGTACCACACTGAGGAGGACGTATTCCAGTTGCTGAAACAAGAAGAGTACCCCTGGGTTAAAAGAGAACCGGTCACTGCAATAACCCTGTCAGTGTTGCTAGGACTAGGCCTTGCCGGGGCAGGGACAGGTATCGTCTCCCTAGCCACTCAATCCCATCATTACAGTAGCCTTCGGGCTACAATAGATTCTGACATAGAAAAAATAGAAACTTCTATTTCACACTTATAGGAAACCTTAACCTCTCTGTCTGAAGTAGTTCTGCAAAACTGTAGAGGCTTAGACCTCCAGCAAGGTGGCCTCTGCGCCGCCCTGGTAGAAGAATGTTGTTTCTACACCGACCATTCAGGGATAGTAAAGGAATCCATGGCTAAGGTGCGAGAAGGTTTGGCTAAGTGCAAATTAGAGTGGAAGCAGAGACAGAGATGGTTTGAAAGTTGGTTTAACTACTCACCTTGGTTAACCACACTATTATCTGCTTTAATAGGCCCCGTGATCATACTCTTGCTGTTGCTAACCTTTGGTCCATGTATTTTAAATAAGCTAATAACTTTCATAAAAGCTAGAATAAACACTGTGCAACTTATGGTCCTCAGACAACAATACCAACAGGTGCCCCTGGATGACTCAGTATGTTAAAGGAATCCAAGATCAGATTCACTCTACCCTCATGAGAAGAGGGGAATGAGAGACATGTAATACAGTATACCATAAACTTAGGTTAAGATCATGCTATAACCCAATAAATATGTAATCGGCTTGTGGACAATAGTACAGCCATCTTAGTTTTCTGCTTTAAAACATGACCTGTAGTTGTTTAAAGTTTCAGTCATGGGAAAAACTGCAAAGCTCCAGTCCATGCTTCAACCCCTTCCCTTGACCCACTTTTCCCTTAGCAACAACCAATCAGGTGCCAGGGGAAAATCACCTAAAGTTTCCAAATGTCTCTGCAACTTCCCCAGCTAGTGGACCAAGGTCAGCCCGAGTCAAGCTAGCCAATCCTCCACGATTGGGCTGACCACCGGAGGTTACTACCCAATTAAATGGTAACAGGACTGGAAAGTCCCCCCAAACTCCTCCTCCCTTTGTGTAAAAGCATAAAAGGTGTCTGCTTAAGGAAGTCAGGGCCTCTGGGTGTACTCCACTGCGTTGGTTGTCGACAGAGGTCCAGGCTTGAGCTTGCAAATAAAGACCCTCTTGAATTTTCATTGGATTTGGCTCTTGGTGGTCTCTCGGATTGAATATTCGGCCACTACAAAATCACGTTTATTGTCTGAAAGGGATCGATGCTCTTTCTGCTGAGGTATAGAATGTAAGTGCCTTACAGTTTCCTGCCTTTCTACATACATAAACACTTGAGATTGATTTTGCTGGACTCTTTAAGCACTAGGTATTTTCTCATTTAAAACTACATGAAGGCCATTGCCAGATCATTGCTGTTATTGCCAGGCCATTGTGTCCTGTGCCTTGCTAAGCTATGGTGTGGCCATGTGCTCTTTGAGCTATGGCCAAGCCATGTTTTCTTAAGTTTTGCCCCTCCCCCCCACCTTGGGGAGGTGAATCGCCTCTTTCTCTCTCTCTCTCTCATTTACTTTCTAAATAAACTATATTTTCTAATCTAAAACAAAAAACCCACAAAACTACATGAATAGCCTTCCCTGGGAAGCAGATGCATGGGCCCAGAAACTCCAAGCGAAGGTCAGTCCTGATCCTGCAAAAGGCAGTCTTCGAAATCCCAGTTAGTGCTTTGTAGGAAGTCTTCCCTGAAGGTGTCCCACCAGCCATGGAATGAGCTCTTGAGTGAGAGAAGCTGCCGAGCCCTGAAAAACTGGGAGCTCACAGGGAAGTGTGGTCAGGGTTGTGATGGAAATGGGATGTGTGATCCCTTTTCTGCAAATGTAGTTATTATTGTCCTGGGGCTGTTTCTAGACAGGTCGAATAAACTAATTTCAAGTTTAACTTAAAGGTGACTTTATTCTAGAGAGGTATTGTAACAGGATTAAAGCACCAGATCTATAAGCATCTCAAAGAACAGGCAGCCAAGGGCTTTCTTTCATGGATAAGAGCAAACCAGATTAGAAACAAGGTGGGAGGGGAAGGCAGGGTGGGAAAATCAGATCCCAGGTTAGAGACCCTTTCGTCCTGCAGTCAGTCTGTTCGTAGGAGGGGCTCAAGGAAGGTTGTATAATGGCTCAGGCTGAGGGTGGGTCAGAGTTCAGGGACTTAGGGGAAGTAAAGAGTCTTCAGCAAAAGTTGGTCAACAAGAAATTTGCTCTGACCACTGGGGCAGGATTGTTCAGCTAATTGTTTATGAAGATCAAAATGGGAATCTTGGCTGGGCATGGTGACTCACACCTATAATCCCAGCACTTTGGGAGCCAAGGGAGGAGGATTGCCTGAGCTCATGGGTTCAAGACCAGCCTGGGCAACTTGGTGAGACCTCAACTCTACAATAAATCAAAAAATTAGAGTTGGGTGTGGGGGCTCATGGCTGCACACAGCTACTTGGGAGGCTGAGGTGGAAGGATTGCCTGAGCTCAGTAGGTCACGGCTGTGGTGGCCGTGAGTGTGCTGCTGCACTCCAGCTTGGAGGACAGAGTGAAGTTCCAACTCAAAAAAATAAATAATTTTAAAAAGTGGGAATCTTCACTGTTTGTGTCTGATTTTATATAAATAAGGGAGCATCATCTACATCATAATGGGAAGGGTATTTTTCTACAATAAGTTGCTCTTGTAGAACACAAGAGGATACGAATTTAGTGGTAGAATAATTCTTTAATGAAACCCACTTGAAAATTCTAAAGATATTTCTCCCCTCTATGGTTAAAAAAAAGTTGGCTACTAGGTGGAGTTTGGAAAGGATATGAACTGACAGCAGCTATAACTTTATAAGCAATGAGGTTCTGCATTTGATATTTTAGAGAGAACGGTATAGAGGTGAGGATAGAAACTGGCTGATCATTCATTCATCTATTCATTCATTCCTTCACCTAAGAGGATCAGATGTGGAGGAGAAATAATTCCTTCCCGTCTTGTGTGTGATTGTCATCTTTTAGTGGGTAGAAGTGAGTGGCAATCAGAGTACGCTTGCCCCCTTAGAGTGCGTGGTAAAGAATTTCCAAAAGGGATATTCAGGGAATTATGGTTTCATGTTAACTCCCCAAAAGCTTCAGACCCTCTGTGAAGTAGATTGCCCGTTTGGGGTGGGTGGCCCTCTGAGGGGTCATTAGACGAGAGACTAGTAAGGTGTTTGATGTCACTGTGGGGGATCCAGGCTACCCAGACCAATTTCCCTACATTGACTGTTGGCAGGATGAAGTCCTCTCTCACCCACCTTGGATAAAATTCTGTCTAGAGAACAAATCTAGAATCATGCTGGCCCAAGCAACAGCTCCTTCAAGGTGCTGAGTGGGGTCAAGAAAGCCCATTGTGTCTGAGGAACCTGAGGAGACCACTCCCCCTACCTTATGCACCACTGTACCCCTCATTGCCACCCACACCCCTTGCAATTGCCACTGCTGAGGCCACACCAGAATCCACCCCTTCCCCAAGGTCACCAAAAACACCCCAGGCAGCAGTTACCCCAGAACCGCCAGTGTTAACTCCTTACACCTCAGCAGGAAGGCATCAGGGAAACTTTGCTGACTGTCTCCCTCCCCACAGATGCCAAGAGGCTTTGCAACTGCCATTAAGAGAGACTAGAGGGCCCCTATCCTACAGTCTAGATGGCCAAATCCAAGGGGGGCAGCATCCTTTTATACATTAGGCTTTTACCACCACTGACCTTCTGAACTGGAAGCATCACACCCCTCAAATACTGAGAAGCCTCAGGCCGTGATTGATCTAATGCAGTCCATCATCCAGACCCACAAGCCCATTTGGACTGATTGCTGCCAGCTCCTCTTTATTTAACACTGAAGTAGTCAGGCTGCTTTAAGATGGTTAGAAGAGCACGCACCTGAAGGAACACTAAACGCACAAGCCTATGCTCAAAGTCAGTTTCCTGAGGAAAACCCCCAACGGGACCCTAACGATGGCTGTGAAGTTCAAGTGCTCAAGCATTATCAAGAGGCCCTTTGTGTGGTATGCAGGAAGGAGTGGAAAAGGCCATAAATATGAATAAAACCTCAGAGGTGCTCCAAGGCCCCGAAGAGAGCCCCAGGCAGTTTTATGACAGCCTATGCAAGGCGTTCCATCTCTACACTCTCTTCAACTCAGAGGCAGCTGAAAATCAGCCAATGATTAATGCAGCCTTTGTCGGTCAGGCTCAGGGAGACATCTGACACAAGTTACAAAAGTTAGAGGGCTTTGCTGTGATGAATGCAGCTATTCAGCTGATAGAGGTCACAACAAAGGTATCTGTCAACTGAGACCAAAAGGCCCCAAGGGAGACAGACCGGAAAATGAAAAAGAAAGTAGACCTGCTTGCGACTGTTTTGACAGAGGGAGGCACCTGGAGAGCAGCCCCACCAGGCCGGCACTGAGCTAGCTAGAGGCCGAGGCAAGCAAGGGGGCCGACAAGAAGGGCCACCCTGCCCGATGACAAGTTTGGGGCAGAACCAATATGCATGCTGCTCCCAAGAGGGGCACTGGAAAAATGAATGGCCAGAGCTGGAAAATTTCCATCCGACTCCTCAGGGAAGAAGCAGAGGCCAGGTGGTTCAGGGACAATACCAGCCTGGCCCCAAAAAATCATTTCATTGGCCTAGCTGCCATGGAAAACTACCAGGAAGACGAGAACAGACCGGCCTCCGTTTGCTAGGCCCCAGGAGCCTATGGTCCAAATGACTGTGGGGGGCTGGTCCCTTTTCTTTATGTAGATATTGGGGCAGAACATTCTGTAGTAGCCCAACCCCAACCTTGGGTCCTCTTTCGCCAAGACAAGCTATCATTGCGGGAACCATGGGTGGCTGGGCCCATCACCCCTTTTTACAGCCCTGGCGATGTAATCTAGGGGTCCATGAAGTTGTCCAAGAATTCCTGTACCTCCCGAATTGTCCAGTGGCTTTAATAGGTCAAGACCTCTTGGGAAAGCTGCAAACCCAAATAACTTTATACTCCAACAACCAGGCAGCTTTGGCCCTGGGGAATGTTGAAGCAAAGATCGTGACTCTTACAGTTTTCTGAGGGGAAGAGTGGTGCCTCTATGGTCTCATAGAAGAGCCACAACAAGAACACGAATTTCCCTTTAAGATGCCTGGGATATGGGTTGAGGACGATCCCCATGGACTAACCTGAAATATACCCCCAGTAGTACCAGAACTAAAGCCGGGACCTGTGCCCAGCCCTCAGAAACAGCATTTCATTCCTCACAGGGCAAAAGTTGGGATCCAAAAGCACCTGAAGAGACTTTTAAAATATGGAATCCACCGGCCCTGTCAGTCATCCTGGAATACACTGCTGCTGCCAATTCAGAAATGGGACAGATGATCACAGGCCAGTTCAAGACTTACAGGTAGTAAATCAAGCCACCATTACGTCACACCTGGTTGTCTCTAACCCCTACACTCTCCTAAAGCTCACCCCCGCTGAAGCCACCTTCCTTACCTGTTTAGATCTCAAAGATGCTTTCTTTTGCATCTGTTTGGCTCCTCAGAGTCAGCCGATTTTTGCTTTTCAACGGGAAAATCTTGAAAACGGTGATAAAGGCCAATCGACTTAGACTAGACTGCCACAGGGGTTCTAAAATTCCCCAGTCATTTTTGGTACAGCGTTAGCTTCTGACTTAAAGGCTTTCCCAGCAGATCGGTACAGCTGTACACTGCTCCAATATGAGGATGATCTACTGCTGGCCAGACAAACATGGGAGGACTGTATGAGAGGAACCCAGTCGCTCCTTACCCTCCTGTGGAAGGCCAGCTACAAAGCTTCAGAGAAAAAGGCTCACATATGCTGAGAAAAGGTAAAATACCTTGGCTTCCATTTATCCCAGGGGCAACATCAGTTCGGCCCAGAAAGAAAGGAAGCTATTTTCTCCATTCCAGTTCTGACCACCAGACATCAGGTTCGGGAATTTCTTGGGGCCACAGGATTTTGTAGAATTTGGATACCTAACTTTCCACTGCTGGCAAAGCCTCTCTATAAGGCCACAAAGTGGGGAGAATGAGAGTCCATGTTATGGGAAGAAGCACAACAGAAGGCCTTTGAGGACATTAAGCAAGCCCTTGTTCGCGCACCTAGCCCGGGGCTTCCTGAAATAGCTAAGCCTTTTTTCCTGTATACATGAGCACACTGGGATAGTTGTGGAGGTCTTAACCCGAATGCTAGAATTGTGGCACCACCCAGTAGCATACCTCTCCAAGCAGCTTGACTCTTGCCCAAGCTGGCCACCTTGCCTATGGGCACTTACTGCCACAGCCCTTCTAGGGGCAGAGGCTGCCAAATTAACTATGGGACAAGAACTAACGGTCCAGGTGCCACACTCAGTGTTCACATGGAATATAAAGGGCATACTGATTGACTAATGCTCAAAAAATGGTCAAATACCAGGGAATGTTATATGAGGATCCATGCATTCACTTGGAAGTGGTGCAGACTCAACTCTGCCACCTTGCTGCCTACTGAGCCAGGTAAGCCCTGCCATGATTGCATCAAGGCTATGGATGAGGTATTTTCGAGCCAACCTTGCTTGACAGACCAGCCTCTCAGGAACCCCAAAGTGGACTATTTCACTGATGGCAGCAGCTTCATAAAGGAGGGAGAACAATTTGCAGGATACTCTGTGGTAACGCTGCAGTCCACCATAGAGGCAAAGCCTCTGTCAAAAGGGACTTCAGCACAAAAGGTAGAATTGTGTTGACCCAAGCCCTCCAGCTAGTGGCAGGAATAAATGTTAATATATACACTGACTCTAAATATGCTTTTACCACTCTTCATGTACACAGGGCTTTATTAAGGAGAAGAGCTTAATCAACTCTGGAGACAAAGACATAAAATATGGTAAGAAATTCTTAAACTCTTCGATGCTGTATGAGCTCCTAAAAGGTAGCAGTCATGCACTGCCGGGGACACCAGAGAGGAGACGAAATGGTTGCTCAAGGAAACTGGAAGGCGGACCGGGAGGCAAAGCCCAATGACTTTGGCCGCCATATTGTTCCCAAGTCCATTGGCAGAATGGAACCCTGATTATTCACAACATGAGCAAACTTGGTTCAAAACTGAAAAGGGAAACTATCTCCTGGGTAGATGGTGGAGATTTAAGGATGAGTGAGTTGCCATCCCTGAGGTTTTGGCCCCAATCTGTGTCAAGCATTTTCAGCAAGAAACTGATACGGGCCAGGCAGCTCTTGAGACTACATTAGGCTGGCACTTTTATCTTCCCTGACTTTATAGCATAGCCTGTGCAGTATGTGAGCAATGTGAAGTATGCACCTGAAATAACCCACAGTGTGGGCCTAAGATCTCTCCAGGAGCACAGAGTGTTGGAGGGACCCTATTTGAAAACACAGTTGTGGACTTCACGGAACTTCCCCAGGTTCAAGGCTGCAATTATCTGTTAGCTTTTGTGTGTACTTTCTCGGATTGGGTAGAGACCTATCCTTCCTGCACCAAACAGGTACATGAAGTAGCATGGCTGCTTCTAAAAGAAATCATTCCCCAATTTGGAATCTCAATCACTATAGGATCAGACAATGGGCTGGCATTTGTGGCTGAAGTAATACAATCGGTGGTAAGAGGCTTAGGAATCACATGGAAATTACACACTGCCTATTTTTTTTTTGTTCTTGTCTTGTTTTTTTTTGAGTTGAAGTCTCACTCTGTCGCCCAGACTGGAGTGCAGTGGCTGCTCCCGGCCACCGCAGCCTCGACCTGCTGGGCTCTGGTGATCCTTCTGCCTCAGCCTTCCAAGTAGCTGGAACTACAGGTGCACATTACCACACCCAGCTAATTTTTTGATTTATTGTAGAGATGAGGTCTTGCCAAGTTGCCCAGGCACGTCTCGAACCCGTGGACTCAGGCAACCCACTCACCTCGGCCTCCCAAAGTGCAGGATTGCAGGCTGATCCACCGAGCCTGGCCTTTTGGCTAAGTTAAGTGTAGGATCTATTCTTATCAGTACACACTGCCTATTGCCCCCAGAGCTCCAGAAAAGTGGAAGGGATGAACCAGACTCTAAAACTGCAACTAAGTAAACTGTGTCAGGAAACTCACTTGTGATGGGACCAGCTGTTGCTGATTGCTAAGAATCAGGTCTGGTCCCACTAAGCTGACTGGGTTTTCCTCTTTTGAAATGCTTTACGGGTACCCTCCCCTGCTGGGGACCAGCTCCAGCCGGGTTCAGGGTATCCCAAAGGTGAAGACAGCATCGACGATTGGGGGGAAGAAGAGAGAAAGAAAGAGACTGGACTCCGGTCTAGTGCAGAAGCGATGTGTGTTATTGGGAATTACAACGGGTCTTTTATACACAAAGTCAAATGTGGGAAGCACGTCCCCCACCCACCAGAAACCTTAATCCATGAAAACTTAATCAATGATTGCCTTTAAAACTTTTTCATATGATAATCCTAAAATCCCATAACAAAGGATAACCTAATCTGTGACTGACATATTCTATAAACCTTTTTCATCCTAAGTTGATTGATTTATGCCAAGTTAAACAATTCTATAGAAGCTTAAGTATTTACTTTACAAACGAAAGTGGCCCATCCCAGAATGTTTGGAATGTGGCCCAGTCCAAAGTTCACAGTGGGCTACCTGCAAGTAACCCAGCCACATTCTTTCAACAAAATGGCTGTCTTCTAAAACGATATTTTACAATTTACACTTTCAATAAATCCTAAGATCATGACCCAGAAGCCTGTGACCAATACTAAGGCTCTTAAATGTGACACTAGTTTGAATTATAAGTTGTATGAAAGCCAAAACTGCAGTTTGCGGAAGAATGGGAGCAATGAGCTTCTAAAGTTAGCTTGTGTTCATCCTGGTCTCAGAGTTTTTATGTTTTGAGCTCACAGGAGCTTACTCTGGTTAAAGGGGGAGGAAATGGGGTCAATAGCTCCCAAACGCATCCTAGTGGTCCCGGGGTCAACGGCCCTTCCTGATCCCTGACGCTCAGTGGGCCTCCGTGGCTGGCTCCCAACACTCCCCCCATTGTTAAAGGTATAAAAGAAAATTTAAAGGAAGTGGGTAATCTTAATCTAAGACAGCAGATGCAGGCCTTAGACTCAGCCCTCACCGCTATACATCATTGGGTTAGAGTATTGCTACCTGTGAGCTTAACCACAGACATTCACCCCTTTAAACCAGGGGATAATGTATGGGAAAAATAATGAGACATCCAGCCCCTAAAGCCCCTTTGGAGAGGTCTGTTTACTGTTATTTTTGTCCCCATTGCAATAAAGGTAGTTGAGGTAGGCCCCTGGATTCATTACAGCAGAGTAAAACTGGCCTGAGACTGGGAATGCACTGCTAATCCATCAACACCCAGGATGCTGACTCTCCAAAGAAAACAAGCTGTGACCCCAGGACCTTAGAGGATTGCAGCCCTAGTCACTCCAGAAGCTGACTAATCTATGCATGGCAGAAGCTTGAGGAATCAACTATAAAACAAGCAAACAGACTGTGTTTTTATTGTGATGCAGTGTCATTCCTTGCTATTGTCTGTTGCTGTAATTCTTTCCTTGGTTTTTGCTATAGGTTTGGCATTGGTTGCTCCAGACATCTGGACACATAGTGAAACGTTACTGTTAGCACTCTTTTATCTTTTTTAGACAGGATGTATAACCACTGTCTATTGTTACTAATTTGGCTCCCCTTTGTAATTTCAATGCCCTCTGCTTAATGTGACCCGTGTCTTTGCACAACCAGGTTGGGTCAAAGAGTTACCTGGACCCTCCTTTACCAAACCCATTTAGCTTGCCAGGGAACTATTTCAAGGACCTGCAGGCATAATAAGACTAACTATTCTGTTTGTCTGCAAGGAAATCAGCATACCTGTTTCAACCAACAATAACCCCTGATTGAAGAATGGTTAGAGATCCCATGCACCAAGGAGAAAGAAAGAGTATTTAATTAACTGAACCCTGATCCCTGATCCCTGCCAACCGGTGTCTACTTTTTGATGCCTGCTCAGCCATCAATGAAGCATGGTGGTATGCTGTAAGTCACAGTACTGGTACTAAATCATGTAGGAGCCTAACCTGAGAGAGAGAGTATAGGTTCAATGATAAGCATATATGTGAACAGTCTGCAAATGGAATGTGGTTCCCATGTCATAGTTTGTCTGAATTCTTTTGTCCTTATTGGGACTGTGTATTGTGGGCCATTTGGAAAGGTCGAGGTAGAGTTGCTCTCCTTCAAAAGAGTGTTGCTACCTCTAATTGTAAACCAGGAACCTACAACCCCGTTAACTTTATCACCTTTAGCCTAAAGAATCCATCTGCTTGGCATATGCATCCACAGGCAAGGTCTTGACCCTGGAACCCTCCTATATGTCAAGAGTCACAATCTCACTCCAAGCCTCCTCCCATGAGGTCCCTTACTCGTTTTATGAAGAAATAGAAAGTAGGACTCCTCCCCTCTCCCTTACAACTAGAAATCTGTTCCTAACCTTGGCAGAAACTATTGCCCAGTCTCTAAAACTATTCTCTTGTTATGTTGAGCGACCCCAGAGATTAAAAAAAAACTATACTTGCTGTAAAAAAAAAAAAAGCATTCAGCTTTTGTTTATCCCAATTGCCATGCTGGCTTCTTTTGCTTCTGCAACTGCTGCTAGCAGTGTGTAAATGTTAAGCAATAAGCCCCTCCCAGACATTCCTTTGCTTAGATTGCAGTAGACTCTGAGGCGCTAGCCACTCTCCTGGTGGGTTCTGTGTTGGTTCAAACCTCCGGCTCCCATGCCAAAGTTAATTTACACACAGTGACTGTGTAAACCTAGCTTATCTGGCATTCCATTCCGCCTGTTTGGCAGTTACTTGTCCATCACAAGTAACTAAGCCTGAGCCTGCGCAAATTGAACTCGAATCAACCAATCAAAGTCTTTGTAACTGTGTCATATAGTTTTTATCCAATCCTGTGTATACAAGTTTGTAAAGCCACCCCACCCCTTCAGAATTATGTATAAAAAGTGCGTGTTAGCCTGGGTGGGGGCTCTCGTCCCTGAAGTCGCTGCGTTGGCTTCAAACATGAGCCCAGACTCGAGCCTGAATAAAGACCCTTGTGTGTTTGCATCGGAGCTGGCTCTTTGTGATCTCTCGGATTTAAAATCTTGGGTTTAACAATGTATGTGGGGGAACGAATATGGGAGACCAATGGCCATGGGAAGCTAGAGAACTAGAACCCCCTGAGCCTCACAATAAAACAGGGTATCCTAGCCCTGCCTATGGAGCTTGGCTACTTAAAACCTCAACTTATGGGAAAAAATTGCCTTGCCTGATGGGGAATGAAGTTCAACACTCCTGTTGGAAGCATAACTTGCTTAGGTCAAAGGTATGACAATGCCACAACTAACAAAACTCAATGATGGTGGTCCCCAGACCATCCTGAACCAAATCTTCACCCTTTGTCTCACCCTCTGATGGGAATGGAATGCTGTCTATGCAAACATTAAATCACGGGCCCCAAATGGACTATATTGGATCTGTGGAAAATAGCCTACACTGTACTTCCTTCAGACTGGACAGGAGCTTATGTGCTAGGGTCTGTTCAGCCTTCTTTTTTCCTGCTCCCACTTGCAAGGGGAGAACAGTTGGGGGTCCAAATATATAAAACCTGGAACTCCCCAAAAAAGCAGTGTGCTCTACAAATTGGGGAAAGATGATGAATGGCCCCCTGAGCATATTATCCAATACCACGGCCCAGCTACCTGGGCACGGGATAGATCTTGGGGCTATCAAATCCCCATTTACATGCTGAACCACATAAGTCGATGACAGGTGGTTGTTGAAATTATAACTAATGAAACCGCAAAGGCCCTTAAAACATATTAGTCAAACAGCAAACTAAAATGCACAATGCCATTTTATCAAAGTTGCTTAGCTTTAGATTACTTGCTTGTTTCTGAAGAAGGGGTTTGTGGAAAGTTTAACTTAAGCAACTGCTGCTTACAAATAGATGATGAGGGAAAGGTCATAGAAGAAAGCACCCACCAGATGAGAAAGATTGCTCATGTCCCAGTCCAGACCTGGAAAGGCTGGGACCCCAAAGAACTGTTCGGAGGTCGGGTCTCAACTTTTGGAGGATAAAACCCTCATAGGCATTATACTCATAATGTTGGGAATTTGTTTAACCCTGCCCTGTCTAGCTCCCTGGGTCATAAGGTCTGTCTCCAGCCTCACTGAGGCCGTGGTTGAAAGAAAAACAGCAGCGCATGTAATGCTGTTATGGAAATACAAACCCATAAACCAAAGTGATGCTCTATAACCCTAAAAGAGGATTCTATCATCAAATGGGAGAATGAGACAGGCCTTCCCCTAAGCCTAATAACATGAAGGCCTTCCCAGGATAGAGTAGGGGCCCTCTTAGTAAGATAAAAGCCTTCCCAGAATAGTGAAAGATAACAGTAAGATAAAAGCCTTCCCAGAATAGTGAAAGAATCCTCCTAGCACCATGAGATAAGAGTTTTCTTAGAAAGATTTATGTTAGGAAGGAATGTAACCCTCAATCTGTAGTGCACATGTGTAACTCCACTGCAAACTTGAGCTGTGAAACACCCAATTAGAATGTATGTTACTAATATGTAAGCCTTATGAGGGGGACAAAGAAGCTAAAAATGTATAAAAGGCAATGCCCTCCTGTGCTTGGGGCTCAGTCTTTGGATTGAATCTGCTGAACCAGTACCGGCATGAATAAATACTGCTTCCTGGCCTCGCTGTCCCATCTCTCTCTGTATATTCCTGCCACAACGCTACAGAAGGATGAGAGTGGACATCCTTGTCTTGTCCCTGTTGTTAGAGGGAACACTTCCAATTTCTGCCTACTAAGCAAAATTTTGACTCTGGCTTTATCATAGACCGCTCATACTGTTTTGAGGAATATTTCTTCTATGCCTAGGTGCTCAAGTGTTTTAATCAAGAAGGGATGCTGGATTTTGTCAAATGCTTTTTTTGAATTTAATGATAGAAACATGTGGTTCTTGGTTTTGCATCTGTTGATGTGCTAAATTGCATTTATGGTCTTGTGACTGCTGAACTAGGCCTGCATTCCAGGATTGAAGCACACTGGATCCAATTTGCTAGAATCTTGTTTAGAATTTTTGCATCTATGATCGTCAAGGAGATTGGCCTGTAATTTTCTTTATTGGGTCTTTGCCAGATTTGGAAATCAGTATGATGTTGGCTTCATAAAATTAGTTGGGAAACATTCCATCTTTCTTAGTTGCCTAGAATACACTCAGTAAGTTGGGTATCTGCTCCTCCAAGTATGTATGTCTTGTAGAATTCAGATGGGAAGCCATTGAAGCCAGGGCTTTTTTGGTAAGTAGACTTCTTGTAATGGAGTCAATTTCCTGGATTGTTAATAGTCTATTTAGAGTTTCGATTTCTTCTTGTTTCAATCTTGTGAGGTTATGTGATGTCAGGAAGTGTTCCATTTCCTTTAGGTTTTCTACTTTATTTGCATACAGGTTTTTATAGTAATCTCTGATAATCTTTTGAACTTTTTCAAGGTCAGTTGTAACTTTGCCTTTTGCATTTCTAATTGTATTTCGCTGGAATGTCTCTCTCTCTCTCTCTCTCTCTCTCTCTCTCTCTCTCTCTGTCAATCTGGCCAGAAATTGACAACCTTATTTATTCTTTCAAAGAATCAGTTTTGGTCTTGTTGATCCTGTTTATGATATTTTTGTCTTCTGTGTCCTATAACTCTGATTTTATCTTGGTGATCTGGATTCTTCTGCTGAGGTTAGTATTTAGGTGATCTTACCTTTCCAGCTCCCTTAGGTGTGGTTTTAGGTTGTCTACTTGTGCTTTTTCTATTTTATTGATTTGTGTGTGCAATATTATGAATTTTCCTTTTAGCATTGTTTTTATGGAATCCCAGAATTCTGATAGATGTGGCTTTGTTTTCATTTGTTTACAGGAATCTTCTTCTGTCTTAATTTCCATTTTGACCCAGAAGTCATTCAACAGCATGCTGCTTAAAGTCCATGTCTTTGTGTTTTGGAGGGATCTTGTTGGTGGCGATATTTATTTTTATTCCACTCTGATATGAGAAGACACATGGTATTATTTTGATCTTTTGAAATTTGCTCATGTTTGATTTATGCCTGGGAATGTGATCGATCTTAGATTTTTTTTTGAGATGGAGTCTCACTCTGTCACCCAGGCTGGAGTGCCGTGGCATACTCACATCCAACCCTGTGTCAACCTGCTGGGCTCTGGCAATCCTTCCACCTCAGCCTTCCAAGTATCCAGAACTACAGGCATGTGCTACCATGCCTGTCTAATTTTTGATTTATTGTAGAGACGAGATCTTGCCAAGTTGCCTAGGCTGGTCTCAAACCCGTGGGCTCAGGCAATCTACTCACCTCAGCCTCCCAAAGCACTGGGATTACAAGCTGAGCCACCGAGCCTGGCCATCGATTTTAGATTATGTTCTATGTGCTGTTGAGTAGAAAGTGTACTCTGTAGTTGCTGGGTGAAGGGTTCTGTAGATGTCTATTAAGTCCATTTGATCAAGCACTGAGTTAAGATTCTAAATCTCCTTGTTGGTTTTTTGCCTTGATGATCTATCTGAAGCTGTTGGTGGTGTATTTAGGTCTGCTACTATGATTATATGAGAGTCAATGTCCTCTTTTAGTTTGCTTAGTAGTTGTCTTATGAAACTTGGTGGTTGGCCGGGCTTGGTGGTTCAGCCTGTGATCTCAGCACTTTGGTAAGCCGAGGTGAGTGGATTATCTGAGCCCACGGGTTCAAGACCAGCCCAGACAACTTGGTGAGATCTCGTCTCTACAATAAATCAAAAATTGGCCAGTCATGATAACATGCACCTGTAGTTCCAGCCACTTGGAAGGCTGAGGCAGAAGGATCACCAGAGCTCAGCAGGTCGGCCCTGGGATGGCCATGCGTGTGTCATGGCACTCCATCCTGGGCGACAGAGTGAGACTCCAACTCAAAAAAAAAAAAACAACTTGATGCTTCTGTGTTGGGTGCATATATGTTTAGAATGGATTTTTTTTCTGGTGGATTGAGTCTTTTATCATTATATAGTGTCTTTCCATGTCCTTTTGAATTTTTGATGACTTATAGACTGCTTTGTTGGATATTAGAAAAGGCGCACCTGCTCTCTTCTGTTTTCCATTCATCTGAAAGATCATTTGCCAGCCTCCAATCTTAAGTCTGTGTGCGTCTTTTGTGGTGAGATGAGTTTCCTGGAGGCAGATTGTTGGAACTTTTTTTAAAAATTCAGTTTGCCACTCTACGTCTCTTCAGTGGTGCATTTAGTTCATTTACATCCAAGTTGGTGATTGATATGTGAGAGTTTATCTCCGTTATAGTACTCCTATAAGGTTGCTTTGTTTGTGCTCCCAAACTACATTTAATATATTGTCCTCAGATAGAGGACATATCAGATATTAAACTAATAAGACCAGATAGCACATCTGATCTTAGCCAAAAGGCTGAGAAGCAATAACATTCATTCTTTAAATATTTTTAAGCACTTACCAGTGTGGTAGCTCCTGTTCTAGGCACTTTGGTTTCATCAATAAATGAATGAAACAAAGATCCTATCCCTTATGGAGCTTACATTAGTGTAGAAGGAAATATAAAATAAACAGTAAACATACTAAATAAATTAGATACTATCATGTTAGAATCATATAAGTGCTATATATATTAGAGGATAAGTGCTATATATAAGAAAAAGGAAAAATAAAGCAAGATAAAGGGGAAAGGACTTGTGACTCCTTTTTTGTTACCATTAAATTTTTAAATAAGGTAGATTATGCTAAGAACATTGAACATTAATTTCTGTATAATGAACTTCCATATTCTTATCATTCAGATATACTAGTTACCAGAATTTTGGTACATTTTCTTCATGTATCTTTTTTCTTTTTCCTCCTTGCTTTACAAAGATTTTAAAGCAAATTCCTGACACAATGTCATTTTACCCCTACAGAATTTCATATGAATTGGTAAAACATATAGACATTTTCTGGCATAATTACAGTGGCATTGTCACAACTAATAAACCCAATAATACAGAAGAGGCATTTGAGCCAAGACTACAAGGAAGTGAAGTCTTCCCCAGAAGTTGGTGCAAAGGTCTTGAGGAGATGGGCAAGACCGCCAGTGTTGCACTGGAAGCATGGCAACTGTGGGAAGGGCCAGAAGAGATGAAGTCTTGCAGGCTACTGGAAGGACTGTGACTCTACTTGGAGTCAAATGGGGAGTTATGACAGGTTTTTGAGCAGAGGAGTGACAAGATCAAATTTATATTTTAAAAGGTCAGTCTTAGTGCTCTTTGAGAATGGACTGTCGGGAGGCAAGGTGATGGGAAGTTCACTTGGGAAGTTGTTGCTGATTAAAAAGTATGTTTGTGTTTAGTGGCTCACTACACACGGGTAGCAGTGGTAGCAGTGGAGATGGCAAGAAGGCCTGGATTTGGGGTATGTTTTGAAGTGAAAGTAAGCTGGATTTCCTGGCCAGGCTTGAGAGAGAAAGGAAGGCATTGAGGAGATTCATGATTTTTGGCCTGAGTAACAGAAAGGTGGGTGCAGGTGTGGGGACACTATTGGGAGTTGAGTCTTGAACACAGAGTTTGATATGTCGAATATACCAGTGAGATGTGTAGTTGGATAGTGACGGCTGGAGGCAGGCAGAGCCAGCAGAAAGGGGCATGTATATTCATAGTGGTTTGTGCTGTAGTATCTGTAAGGCCGGAGGTACCAGAGGGCGGGGCGGGCCTCAACAAGATGGCTCCAACCCGGACCAGGAGAACACTGGGTGAGAGTGAGCCAGCAAAAATGAGTAACCGGAACTGAGACTCCAGCCACAAAACCAGCCAGTACCTGTTACAGCGACTCTAAAAACCCCATTCAGCCAATCACCAGCAGACATGACAGCTGTCCCAACCAGTGATTGCTCTCCCCGACCCCCTCACAGTTTTCTCAGTGTGCCCTTTATAAACCCATCGCCCATCTTGCTGGGCGTGACTTCTCCGGCCCACAGCTACATGGACCGGTAAACCTCGCCCGGGACTGTGCTAATAAATTTTTCTTGGCTCCTTTATTGCCATTTCGCCTGGTCTGGTTTTGTTTACCTTACAGTATCAGCAGCCAGATGGACAGTGTAGGTGTTTAAACTGTTAGCTGTTCATGATTTACAACTGGGCAATTCACTAGGACTACTCCTTTAAGAAGTAACTCAGTAAAGTTTGCAGTTATCTTTTCTATTTCTCTCAAACCATTCTTCCTGGTCAGGCAAGAGTGAATAAGGTAGGTAAGAAATATAACTAAAGTACTATCTTCTACTTCTATTATGCTTAAGCATTGTTCACATGGAAGGCATTCATCTTTGAATTCCCTGGGGGCACTAGGTCACCTTGGAAGCACTGACCAGTTTATTCAGAGACCTTCACAGAATCTGACAATAAAATCACCTGTGGTTGTCTGGTAACTTTAGGGAGACCCTGGAAGACTAACACCCCTCCTTCCTATCCTGAACTCTAGCATCTGGGTAAAAAAGAAAGAACTATATTTTTCTGACATTCAAAAACCTTAACTACTTAGAAAACTTGTTCAACAGTTTCATCTTTTTCTTTCTACCTATATTCCTACCCAAGAGAGATTTCCATCATGGGCAGCCAGGTGGTAATTACTCTGGGGGTGGATACTGTGGAAAACAAGTTGTCATCACAGATGGTTTCAATAGCTTTGTGCACTGCCAACCGACTGTGCAGGCTTTTGTTTCTCCTTTTGAAAAGGGAGCATTTCTAATTCCCCTTTTGAATCATTTAGGGCTCTGATTCTAGATCTTGGAGTCATGTGGAAGATTGACACACCAACCTGGGGTGGCACCATAGTTTCAACTGTTGAAGTAGTTGGTGTCTTTGGGACTAATTTTAAATAACCAGGTGTTCAGAGAGGCACCCTCCTCTGCATGCATGGTTGAATTAGCCTGAATGCCATCTGTGAATTCCTGGATCCCCAGGGAAATATCATAAAGGGATCAGTGTCTCACAAGACTGCAGTAATCATCTTTTGCATACAACTATTCTCCCTCCCCTTTCAAGACATGAGAGTGAGAAGGAGACCACATACTCTCCTTTTGCTTCTCTTGGAGATCCATCAGAGATTTCAGAATTCTCCGGGTTCTGCTAAAACAAGAGCTCGACAAACAGTTATTGAGATGAAGGTAAGTGAGAATCTAATAAAAAACTTTATGAATCGTTTTGGACTTTTAAGTGATCAAACACTCTCATGTGTGAGTTTCAGAAAATGATATGCAATAATATTTCACTCATTACGGAGACTAAGAGTAAGACTTAGTGAAAATGACCCTTAAATATTTTTCAATTTCATTTCCTTTCAGTTGTATATTATAATTCAAACTGGACTAAAAAGAGCTGTCTAGAATTTATTTAAATCTGCTCAGTCTTCTTGATTTCAGGACCCCTTTACTCAGAGTGACAGGCTGATTTTCTCCATTTTTAAGAAAATATCTGCCAAATACCAAGTCTAGATAACCATAGTTTGTCAGTTGTTCTCAAATAAAAAGTATTCTATGAAAAAAGTGCTAAATTCAGCTTACAACTCAAAGCAACACTGAAAGAAGTTTTGGGGGCGCCCAGTAACGACTCCACGCCGTCTGAACTGAGAGATTTATTAAAGGGGCAGTTACACGAAGGGACTGTAACCGAGGAAGGACGAGAGAGAGAGAAAAAGAGAGAGAGACCGAGAGAGAAAGAGAGCAAGAGAGTAAGAGAGTGGCGGGGACAGAGAGAGAGAGCAAAGGGGGGGAGGGAGTGTGAGAGAAAGTAAGAGAGGGAGAGAGAGAGAGCTAACAAGAGAGTGGTGGGGACAGAGAAAAAGCAAGAGAGAGAGAGAGAGAGAGAGAGAGAAAAGGCGAGAGAGTGACGGGACAGAGAAAGGGAATAAGAGAGAGAGAGTTATGCAGGGAGAAAGGTATATTTATGAACCTTGCAGGGGCAGGCCAGTGCCGTGCCTGAGTCTTATTGGAGGAGACTATGAGGTAGCATTCCATAGGGAGATAATGTTTGTACATGAGTTTAAGTTTCGCGCGCGCACGGGAGAGGCAGGAATTTACGGCCTTTGTTGTCTTTGGGAGGCAGAGCCATCTTGGGGATGCCCTTCTGACTGTGGTCTGCACCTTTCAAACACATGAGAAATTTTCCATCATACTTAATCATATTTCATCATACTTCACTATGCAGATGTGCTTCATGCCATTGTGTCATGCAAAATATTTAAAAGACATGTACTCGAGGTTGATATTTATTAAAAGCAGTACTTTTTACTGCTTCTCCCAGAACATTCTTTTTTCCTTTAAGATAGAGTCTTGCTCTGTTGCCCAGGCTGGAGTGCAATGGTACGATCATAGCTCACTGCAACCTCAACCTCCTGGGCTCAAGTGAATAACCAAAAAGATGCCAAAAGTTTTAGGCAAGAAGGGTCAGGAAATAACTTTACATCTAGAAGAAATTACCTCAAAGTAAAAAAATTAGACCAAATGTTAGGTTACAGATAAAGAAGGTAAAGAAGATGAACCAGGATTAGCAGACAACTAAAAAATATGAGTAAGACATTGCCCAAGAGAAAATGGGTTCTGGGATGGGGTAAGAGGATGTGCTTTTGTCTAAACTTTGACAGCATGCTAAATTTTTTACAAATTCACTACTCACTAAATAGACAAATATCTGGATAAGCACTACTATAATGTATCAAACATGGGGGATTTAATATCTTGAATAAAAATAATTCTTGCTCTCAAATACCTTCCAGTCATCTAGCACATACAATATATATAAAATAAGTGCTATGAGAGTGGCCAGGCAAGGGACCTAGCCCAGTCTGGTAGAGGTTGTTGTGGAAAAGTGACAGCTAAACTTTCCTAAGCGAGTAGTCCAAGTTACTAGGCAGCCAAGTTACAGCAGTAGGTGGAAAGAACACTCTGAATAAAGACCTAAAGAAAAGAAGAATGTGTTATTTTGGGAAAACCTCATCATTATAAATGACTACAGTCTAAAGTTGGAGGAGCAGTGAAGAGAAAAGGGAAGCTAAAGTAAGCAAAACAAAATAAGTATATGCTAAGCAAAGAATCTATAGCTTATCCAAAAAGTATAAGACATATGTAGGGATACAATATAATCAGATTTCCCAAAATTTGGGAAACAAACCGAAAGGAAATTGCAATTGGAGTGGGGCTAGGAGGCAGTTAGACAGCTTGTACAATAATGCAGAAAAGAGTCAACTTACCCCAAAGTTGCATCAATAATCTAAACTAATAATGAGACTAAGCAAGCTAGTGTGATTTATACTTAATTAATCTCCTTTAAATCAGGTAAAGATAGGCTATAGGAAATTTTCTTCTCACAATACATCCTGTAAAAGTTGTTTTGATTATATCCAAGCTATATCCCATATGATCAATTCCCCAAATCAGCTGTGGCTTCCCTTGAGTTCTCTTGGAAATTTACCTGCAAACCCTTTCCTTTTAACAACTTAATTTAAAAAATCACATTTGAAGGAAATTATGTTTAACTCCCATTTTCAAAATAGTTAAGTTTAACATACTTAAGTGATTTTGAAATATAGAAACTTATAATAACTATCACTGAAATTTGTGATACCTGAACCAAACCGCTAGCTAGAGAATCTTAAAAACATCTTTGGTAGGCATGGGCAGCAAATATCCTAAACACACTAGAAACAAACAAAATAATCCCACATTAATGGAGGAAAATGAAGTGAATAAAAATTTAAACACATTTTCTTCTACCTGTGACAGAGGCCAAATTCCTGAATCCCATTACATTTATACCTTAGAGATTAAATCTTGCAAAACAAACAAACAAAAAACCTACATTGAAATAGTAATCTTTAATATCATGTTAAAAATTCTGACAACCCAGACAAGAGCTGGATGGTAAAAATAAAAAATGCAACTTCACCAACAAAGAAAATGTCAATAGTTTAAGATAATTTTTTAAAAGGGAGCAATACCACTGTGTATTGAATTAAACCAAATCACTAATAGATCTGCTAGCTGCCAGTTAAGAGCACTGATTTCCTCATCTCTTTCTCCCGGTGCACAATCTCAAGTTGTGAGACCCTCAATCCATGCACATGATAATAGAAACTGAGATTAGAAGAAAGATTTCTATGAAAAGTATGACCCACACCCAAGCGGTCAATTCAATTGTTGTAAAGTTTGTGACTCTCGTTTTCTCTTGCCTCACCCTCAAATTCCTGTCACTGGTACACTACCCAGCATGCTTTTACACATTTAAATAACAAAACAACAGGTGCTAATGAAACAGGACTTTTGCTCTAACATCCTGAAACTTTTTTTTTTCAGTTTTAATTGTTGGAAACTTTATTATTTTTTTTTTAATATTTTTTATTATGATGCTGTGGGGTACAGTTAAGGGTTAGTTATACAATTACATTTCATTCAGGCACCCTGTTGATAAGAGGTGTTTCCCCAACCCCAGACAGATATTTGCTACTCTGAAACTTTAACTTGCCTCTTATACCCATGCCAATTCAAAACCTCAGAGGTCCTTTAACAGAAGCAAAAGGTCCACCTTGGTATCCTGAAACCAAAGAAAAGTAAATTTGTGTAACAGTTTCAAATAAGTGATAGTATAGGGGACAACAGGAATACTATTAAATACTTGTGGGTTTTTTTTAAAGGGAAAACTCTATTCCAAAATTGTTAATTTGATAAAGTCTTATGAGTCAAAGCATGTTCAACAGACCAGCAGCAACTAGTACCAACTGGGAACTTTTAGAAATGCAGAAACTCATGCCCCAACCAAACATCAAATAACAACTGCATTGTAACAAGCTCTCATTCAATCTTTATGGCATATAAACTTGGGAAGCTCTGTTCTAAAGTATCTTATCAAATACTCAATGCCACATTACTCAACTCCTAAAATATAAGTTGTGTTGTAGAGTTTTCCTTGAGCAAAGCTGAAAATGCTGAAAAATAAACAGGACAATACAAATAAGTAAATAAACCAGTCAATAATATAGGAACATCTCATACAATGGCTATACATGGTGACAGACTAGCAATTCTCGCCTAACAATCAGGCCAAAAAGAAAAACATGCTACATAAAAATTCCACACTTTGCTATGTGAAACCACAAATTTTTAAACTGAATTCTATATATATTGATAAGTATATAGATCAATACATACCAATAGCCCTCTTGACAATAAACCCATTATGAGATTGCTTTAAAAACAGTTTTACTGCTGATTGCAGTATAATTTTATTCAGTATTAATTAAGTTCCCACACAAAATGGCCCCAGTAAATAATAATCAAAAGAAGGTACAATTAGAACACCTGCCGCCAACAGTTGCCAAATAAGAGGTAGAAAGCATACAGTTTCCACTCCAAGACCGCACACTCTGCTTCTTTGGATTCTATACATAGCAAATAATACAATTTTTTGTATGTTGCAGTGAGTCGGGTGGTCTCACTTTGTCGCCCAGGCTGGAGTGCAGTGGCTCACTCACAGCCACCACTGCCTCAACCTGCTGGACTCAGGTGATCCTCCCGCCTCAGCCTTCCAAGTAGCTGGAACTACAGGCACGCACTACCACGTCCAGCTAATTTTTTGATTTATTGTGGAGACAAGGTATCAACAAGTTGTCCAGGCTCGTCTCAAACCCCTGGGCTCCGGCAATCCTCTTGCCTCAGCCTCCAAAGTGCTGGGATTACAGGCTTGAGCCACCATGCCCGGCCACAAATAATGCAATTCATACACTCCTCCACCCCCATATTCCCAGGGTCTAAAAGGCATACTTTAAAAGATATTCTTGCCTACATCTTGTTTCTACACTTCACAAAGACATAACAGAGCAATAAATAAAGAAAAGAAAGTATATAGTATTAGGGTCCGGATAGGGTGAGGGTAGATGGATGGAGAAGAGAGAGGTTAGTGGAGGAAGGCAGTGCTGGAGGCTCTGCGCTGGCAACCCAGAGATCTGAGTAGATGCAAAGAATTGCAACACACAGAGGTAAGAGGAGATAAATCTTATTTAAGAAAAGTTTGCCCCCCACAGACAAGGAACGGGTCTACACTCTAGGTGAGTGTGGCACCATAGCCCCTCAAAGGCTTAAAGCCTTTTCCTTGGAGATGTTGCAATCAGGTAGACTTGACTGTTGTAACTTTCTTATCGACCACCTGTGGATGTCTTGGAGATCCTGTGACACAGAGACCCATTTAATGTCCGCCCACATTATCACAACCCCAAGAGAAGGGCGTGACAAGGATTCTAATTCTCCTGCACCTTAAACAACATTCCTTAGAGCTAGTGGAGGGTGCACCTCCCCTTATTTCCTATGCATTCCCAGTGGGTGGCTTCGGGGGATCCTTGGCTTCCCTGTAGATAGTGTCCAATTTACTGGAAGATCGAATCCCCACCTGCTCCCCCTCTGAGCGGTCATAGCTTTTGTAATGATAAGTTTCATGACTTTTACAATCCTTGCCCAATGCATGATGTCTTAGGCCTTATAAATTCCCTTCACTCTAGGCAAGCCTGACGGCCATATGAGATACCTCTGATACCTGGAAGTCTGTTTCTGAAAAGACAAAGTTGGTACAGTTAATTTTACCGAAAGTGCACTTCTCCAGAAACATAGCTTCTACTTTCTCATCATTGTGTCAGGGTTTAAGAACAAGATGAAAAACGGTTTCCCATTCTCAGTCTGTCCTTTCATGTAGTAGACCTGGAATCAGAGAAACTAGATTTGTTCCCTACATTCTGTCACTTAGCAGCTATGACTCCGAGTAAATCCTCTAATCTCTTTGAATCTCAATTTCCTGATCTGTGAAATAAGAAAATGAGATCCATTTCATATAGTTGTTATGAGTTGAAGTTAGATATAGAATGTGATAGCATTTTAATGGTGCCAAGTGTTAATTAGAAATTATAATACTGAGTGATCTCTCATAGGAACAAAGATCTGAGTATCACATGTTCTCACTCATAAGTGGACCTTGAACATCTATTGTAATACTATAAGAAAAGGATTGACAGTGGCGGGAAACTGTGGGGGGGCCAGGGAGGGGAAGGGAGGTGGGATTAACGGTAGTCACTATGTCTGGAGATGGGAGGACACCCCTTATCAACAAGGGTGCCTGAATGGTGCATATTTGTATACCTAACCCTTAACTGTACCCGACAATTTTAAAATAAAAAATAATAGCCGGACTCGGTGGCTCAGCTTGTAATCCCGTACCTTTGAGAGACTGAGGTGAGTGGATTGCCTGAACCCACAGGTTCGAGACCCTCCTGGACAGCAAGACCTCATCTCTACAATAAATAAAAAAATCAGCCGGGCGTGGTAGTGCATGCCTGTAATTCCAGCTACTTGGAAGGCTGAGGCAGAAGGATCGCTGGAGCCCAGCAGGTCGAGGCTGCAGTGGCTGGGAGCGGCCACTGCACTCCAGTCTGGGTGACAGAGTGAGACTCCAACTCAAAAAAAAAAAAAAAAAGTTTTAAAAAAAAGAAATTAGACATATGTTTCATGGTTTTATTGAGATGGGGGAGGTTCCAAAAATTAATTTTTTAGTAATTATTTGTGGTTTACCTGGAATTTAACTGGGCATCCCACATTTTTATTTGTTAAATCTGGAAACTCCTCAAAAACTCAAATTTTGACTAATTTTAAAATTAGTGTTTCCTCCCTTCTCTATTGAAGTTGCCATCTTCAGCTCATTTACAGAATGTCAAGTGGTCATCTACTATTGTTATCTAGAAAAGCAATGTTCATCACTTCACAATACACAATAGTATGAAACTCAATTGTTTTCAGTAGAAGAGTTAGGTAGATCAGCAGAAGTTTATGCTCACATTTTTTTTTCTTACCAAAAAATCATTCAAAACAGTCACTATTATTTCAAGGGATGTTAGTTAAAAGAGATTATGGCTTTATTTGTTGGTGTGAGCTACTAAACACAACTAAAAAATATTATTATTTGAAAGAACAATAAGAAAATACACCTTTGAACAATAAAGTTGCTTAAGAAAGCCAAGAGAATGAAAGTGGAACCCAACAATGCAGATAACGACAGATTAGTCACCTAGATTACAAACTCTTGCCTACAAACGCCGCATTAACAGATTTTGCAGGTCAGAAATGCTCTAGAGCCTATAAAGCTCTAAGCATTAGCCAAAAAATAAGATAAGTCTAAGCTCTTTAAAATACAATTAAACTTCTTTTTTGTGAATGACATCTTATGGCATTTTAGTGACTAGTGCCTTTTCCTAATGAAATCAGTCAATAACGTAAATAATATTTTTTAAATGTCAGAGAAATGACTATTTAACCAAGTTCAATTTTAGAAATCAAGGTGAAAATTTTTCATCAAATTATATAAAAGAGCATATAACAATGGAAATGTTTTTTAGCAAGATATAAAATATTTAACTTTTGCCACCCAGCAATATATGAACTCTAGTCTTAATGAAGTTGGTAGAACCGGGGCCAGTAGCTCACACCTGTAATCCCAGCACTTTGGGAGGCAGAGGCGAGAAGATTACCTGAGCCCAGGGGTTCAAGACCAACCAGGGCAACTTGGCAAGACCTCGTCTCTACAAAAACAAAAAGATTAGCCAGGTATGGTGGCATGCACCTGTGGTTCCATCTACTTGGAAGGCTGAGGCAGAGGGATCTCCTGAGCCCAGCAGATCAAGGCCGCGGTGACTGTGAGTGTGCTACTGCACTCCAGTCTGAGCAACAGAGTGAGACATCGACTTGGAAAAAAAAAAAAAAGTTGGTAGGAATTAGCACATAGATTCCAAACATATATTTTGAAAACAAGTGTGCAATAGTAACTGCTAATTAAAACATAGGTAATAATAATATTGAACTCACTTTGTCTAAATCTAACTGTAAAGAGAAGTCATTTATAGCTCTCACCTTTGAATGACCTTTAGCCAAAAGATGAACTATGAACCAAATTATATATTTTCATCTGTACATGGATTTTTTTAATATTCATTCTCACTCTCTGGTGCAAATGTCATTCAACAGGAAATAAAAAGGTGCATATGTCTAAAGACAGAAAATATGACTGTAAAATCTCTCTGTACTAAATGTAAAGAAGGGCAGACAAGGGGAAGACAAGGGTGGAAGAGAGTTACAAAAATAAATCTGTTCCAAATGGAGATGTTTAGCAGAGACACTAAAATATAAATGCTACAGTTAAATGTAACATTAACACAACACAAGTGGTTAAAAAAAACACTGAAGGGTTAAGTATCTTGCGCTAAGTATCTTGGGTCATATACTGAAGTCACTCAAACACCTAGTCCTATCTCAAAGCATCAATAAATTATACCCTCTTGAAACTCAACTGGACTTGGCAAAGTCATGATTAAAATGGTAAATGTTTCTACATCAAAAAAAAGATATTGTGATAAATTCTAATCTGGAAAGAAGAAAGATTTTAAACATTTACATATGATTGCTAAGATGATCTCTGCAACTGAAAAAACAAAACCTATTTTATTCTGGAAAATAAGCTCATTTAGAAATAGTATAATTTAATGTCATTTACTTGTGGGTAAAAGTTACTAAAATAAACTCGCTAGCAATAGCATAACAATGTTATAATTAACATAGCTTATAACTCTGAGAATTATGTACACACCAGTGGTTTCATGGACTAATTCTTCTGGAGTTTTCCCCAGGGTTTCATTTAGTGATACTGTGACCAAAACCAGTCATGCAAAGGATAAAATATGGAACAAATGATAACTATGCATTTTTAAAATATGAATCAGGACCAGGCTTGTTAAACCCAAAATTCAAAATCCGAGAGACCACCAAAGAGCCAGCTCTGATGCAAACACACAAGGGTCTTTATTCAGGCTCGAGTCTGGGCTCACGAACAAAGCCGGCTGTGGCTTCAGGGACGAGAGCCCCGATCCAGCATGGCAAGCAGTCTTTATACACCATTACAGAGGGAGGGGAAAGAACTCTAAACTTGGTTTTACATGATTGGGTAATCTCTCCTAATGGGTACGGGAACACTTGGTATTGGTAGGTGCCTTTCGTGGGCTTCAACCTGACTGCCCGTGATTAACAGAAACCCACCCAATGGGCAGAGTGGAATGTCAGATAAGTTAGGTTCATACTTATCACTGCGTATAAATTAATCTGAGCAAGCAGGCAGATTACTGGAGTCTCCAAGTCTGCTGCCAAGGAATGTCTGAAAGGGGCTTATCGCTTTAACATTTACATCCCGTTGTAAAAGCAGAAGTCAGCATGGCAATTGGGACTAACAATGCTTAACCCAAGAGTTCTAAATACAAACACTACTTAAGACATTATATAATTACACAATCAGTCGCTACCCGGCACCCGACATATGCCTAATTCTACAGGGTCTGAGGTAGGATTTAAAGTACTAAGATTTCATAAAGTACAATGAACATGAGATAGGGATATATAAAATATAGTGAACGAAACATTACTTTTACAGCAAGTATGGCTTTTCAAGTTTCTTGGTTTCTTGGGTCTTTCATTCCCCCCTCTCAGAGGAACCTAAAGATAAGACCCAATCATGGGTCTACATAGGTTTGTTTTTGTTTTTGTTTTTGTTTTTAAAAGCCATTCTGAAAATGGGTACGAGAGTTGAGACAACAAGGGTGAGTACCAAGCGGTTGGCACTGGTGCTTGAGTACCATGAGTTGAACAGTGCTGACTTGATTTTTAACAAAGGCTACAAGCTTGTTGATGATGCAAGGCCCGAAAATAAGTAGGAGAATTAAAACAACTAAAGGGCCAACTATAGTGGAAATTAATGTAGTAAACCAGGGGGTGCGGTTAAATCATGCTTTAAACCAATTGAGTTGTTGCTCTTGTTCTCTAAAATTATAACAGTAGGAAATAGAGACAATGAAATTTGTAAAATTAACTGTATCTTATTAAACCTTAAAATACTATGATTGGTCATGCTTGAACTAACATGATTCTTTGATGTTAGCATGACCTATTTTAGAATAATTGAAACCTTACATTAATTGTAGTTAAAGCTGGCCTAAAAGAATGCAGCCCAGTCTAAAGTACACGCTGGGCTCTCAGGAGTGTGGCCCAAACTTTGTGCTGAGCTATTTTTGACAACTTTATTATTGAAAAGCTTGAAACTGCTCCCTATAAGTGCATACTAATTTTACAAATATACTGTTAAATTGTATAAAGAAGCTTGTACCATATAAAAGGCTCTCAAATGTGACCTGAATTTGAATTATATTTAATTTGTAAGCCAAAACCACAGTTTTATGGGAAACAGGAACAATAGGTTTTCAGAGTAATCCATGCCTGTTACAGTTACAGAGCTTTCAGCTTAGATCAGCAGAGTTTCTTTAGGTTACTTGTTTTATGGTAAAAAGAGGAGGAAAATGGGGTCAATGGCTCCCGAACACGTCCTAGCGGTCTCGGGGTCTACAGCCCTCCCTGATCCCTAACGCTCAGTGGGCCTCTATGGCCGGCTCCCAACATCTTTCCCTTTTTTATTTATTATTTTAGTACAAAACCATGAAACTCGGTGTTAAGCTGAAAAATGTTCCTTTTCAGTACTCTGGAAATAACTGGAAATAGGCACAGCAAGACAAGAATTACTGTCCTGCAAATTCTTACATTAATAAGTATAGACATTAATGACTTTTGATTAGCAAACAATGAGAAGTTATTAAATATGGAGCTAGTCAATTTATAGGACCGGAACTGCTTTTTAGCAACTTATGTCCTGTATGTCTTGATGTAATTTAGTGAGGTTTATATTTAAGTCCAAATGATTTTAAATTTTAAGGATATGATTTTTTATCTTGTCCCAAGTATGGACAGACTTATTTACCTCCAAAGGAATGAGGCAAATTCACTGAAACTCAGAGTGACATCGGAGAGTCAGTTTTATTTTTAAAGTCACAAGCTCTTGTTTTACTGCTAAAGCTGTCTTTTTTAAAGCATTAACTTTTACTTTTTAACTTTTAATCTACAATTTTTTGAGTAGCCAATGCAATAGAAATATCCTTAGATAACTGATTAGCAAAGGTAGCTGTATGAACTCCCTTAGATAGAGCTACAGCTGAAACTGTTACTGAAGTTGTAATTGCTATTAATGCTATAATTTTTAAAATTAAGTAGCTAAAAAATTTTTCTGTCTTTCTAACATAGCATTAACCTTATATAATGTTTGTAAACCATTTCAGCATATTAACGGGATGACAAAGATATGGGGACCATTAAATAGGGGAGTTGCTTGAGAATGACAAATTTCTTACAAAAGGCCTTGATTAAACAATTAGTAAAATGCATTCAGTACAAGATATCTTATAAACATTAGCACGATAAATAATTTTAACAGTTTGATATTCACTCTAAATAAGAAATATATAAGGAGATTGCAAGTATGCTCTAATATGGTAT
>NW_007252909.1:495683-496422 GCF_000164805.1 Carlito syrichta | reverse complement strand
CAACAGTTTCCTTTGTTTTTATAATAGGTGTGACATACTTTTATAATAATTGATGTGCTAGAGAGTGAAGCCCAGGTTATTCTCCATTCATTCTGTGGCAGGATGCGGCAAATGCTTAAATATATTTCTTGTATGATTGAGTGAATAAACACAGAAACATGTAACTGGTTCAGGATCAGCAGTTGGCCTCACCTGGGCTGCCACTAGCCCAGCGGCAAGGTTGATAGCAGAGGTATTTCCCTTTGAATGGCAAGTTGCAACTTTAAAGGCCCACCCAGGCGGGTTTTGTTTAAGAAAGGCCAAATGGCCCAGAGACTGGCCATTTCAGAAAAAAAAGTCTTATTTGGCCAAAATTACAGTTTAACGATTTTGAAAAGAGAAAAAAAGAAAAAAAGAAAGAAAAACAACAACAACAACTAAAAAAAAACTTTGCCTTTTTTGTAACAAAAGGGGGGGGAGTTAATTGGATTTTGTCTTAACAATGGATGGCACTTAGGACTGAACTTAAGGCTTGCATTTGTTGCTTTAAGGCAAGACGTCCAAATTCTTTTAAGTTTGCCTGTATGCCCCTAACAAGAAGAGTTAAGATGCCTGTTTACTTTATTTAAAGGCCTAGTTTTGGGGCCTTTTCCCTTAGCAGGGGCTTTTGTTCACCCCCCTTTGAGACTTCATAGAGAAGTTAGGTATTTAAATTCTCTAGACTGCTATAGGAACAGGACCATACTTAGGGTCCCCCCCG
>NW_007252909.1:492401-495663 GCF_000164805.1 Carlito syrichta | reverse complement strand
CATTGGCAGGAGACAACAGTTTCCTTTGTTTTTATAATAGGTGTGACAAACTTTTATAATAATTGATGTGCTAGAGAGTGAAGCCCAGGTTATTCGCCATTCATTTTGTGGCAGGATGCGGCAAATGCTTAAATATATATTTCTTGTATGATTGTGTGAATAAACACAGAAACATTTAATTGGTTCAGGATCAGCAGTTGGCCTCACCTGGGCTGCCACTAGCCCAGCAGCAAGGTTGATAGCAGTTAGAGGTATTTCCCTTTGAATGGCAAGTTGTAACTTTAAAGGCCCGCCCAGGCGGGTTTTGTTTAAGAAAGGCCAAATGGCCCAGGGACTGGCCATTTCATAAAAAAAGTCTTATTTGGCCAAAATTACAGTTTAATGATTTTGAAAAGAGAAAAAAAAGAAAAAAAGAAAGAAAAACAACAACAACAACAACAACTAAAAAAACTTTGCTTTTGTGTGTGTGTGTGTGTGTTGTTGCTCGAAGGCAAGACTTCCAAATTCTTTTAAGTTTGCCTGTATGCCCCTAACAAGAAGAGTTAAGATGCCTGTTTACTTTATTTAAAAGCCTGTTGTGGGGCCTTTTCCCTTAGCAGGGGCTTTTGTTCACCCCCCCTTTGAGACTTCATAGAGAAGTTAGGTATTTAAATTCTCTAGACTGCTATAGGAACAGGACCACACTTAGGGTCCCCCCCCCCCTTTTTTTTTTACAGTCGCTGATTGGGTTCTTCCTTTTAAAATTTTTAGCAGCACTTACTTTCCCTGGATGTTTTGAATTTCTTCTGGTTCAAGAAGTGTCTAGGGAAATAAGCCTATAAACTGTAATTAAAATTTATTTCAAATAGACAACACATTTTCTTATGAGCATTTATGTTTGTGGCCCCCCTTTCCTTCAGAGGCCTACCATTAAACAATTTTATAGGTTTAACAAAGTTCATTTCAGGGATTTGGATCCTGAGTGATGAAATACCAAATACCTATGTTTAGTTAATTTATGTTTCCAAAGGATTTCTAGTTATTATTATGCTAACCTGAAAATTGAAATTATACTGTTCTAGCTTTATTTGATGGAGTTTTCCTTGGATTTGCCAAGGGGTGGGACAGGTTGCCACTTGGCCTGCAGTAGAAATGTTTGAACGCCTCTTAGAACCTATCTATAGGAAATTTATTTATGTCTAACCTGTGCTAGTTACCCTGCCTCGATTCTTTATTCTTTAGAGATTTTTTGATCCCATAATTATTTGGGGTGCTGAGGGCTGAAGGTCCATCTTCTGTAATTTCTTCAGAGCTGATAATGGGTGCAGTCCTGCCTAGCCAGTGATCGAAAAATCTCCCTTTGTCTGACTGGAGGCGTTTAGCAGTGGCATTATTTGCAGGCACTGGCTGGAAGTTTTGCATGACCATTATGTGGGCATGAAATTACTGGATTTTAGCTTAATAAAAGGAATAAAGTCAGGCCTACATTTTGACAGTTGTAGGCAGTGGTTGATTACCTTTTCATATACAAGCTACCAGGCCTGAAGTTATTAGCATAACTTAAATGATAAACTTTAATTTCTGCGGCTTTATTACAAGTACCAGCTTTTATATTTCTGGACCACAATGGTAGCCTGACAGATTGTTTTAGACTATAATTTGAACTAGGCACTTAAGTAAATTCTATATAAAATTTGAAGAGAAATCTGAAAATGTTTGGAGACTTGCATTTAAAAAAAAGACTTTATTATGCTTAGATTGTTTATAGAATTTCCTTTGTATGTATATATTTTTTAAACTTTTCTTATATCATTTTTGGTGTGCTTATACCATTTTATTTTTGTTCTGTACCCCCTTTTAAAAATTTTCATAGCTATTTATTTTATTATAGGAGAGAAATGTACCAGATAAGATTTCCTTTTAGATAAATATATATATTTTTACATTTTCCTTTCTTTTTTTTTGTTTTCCCTGCTAAAACCTTATTTTTATATTAACAACCTTTTTACATTTTTTTTCCTTTTGCTTTCCTTTTTATTTATTTATAGATAACCTTTTACAGTGATAATTTGAATTTATCTTTTAATAATTGTTAGGTGAAATATTTAGTTTTTGGAACATTTTTAATTCCATTGGAGAGCAGGTTTTAGGAGGAAGAAGTTCAGTATGAGCACAAGAGCTAAAAACTTAGCCTTAGTATTAATTAAGAAATTAATTTGGACCCCAGCCACAATTTATATAGACCCAAGGATTCTCTGGGTGGATGGCATACAGAGTGCTGCGGTGGGCCGTGCCCCTCCCACTTCAGTCAACAACCACTATCGCTGAGCTAGGTGTTTCCCCTCCCCTTCAGGAGAGGCCGCACCATCTCTTTCAGTGGCTTTTTAGTCCAGATATTGGACAAAGTCCTGGGGGCTTAGGCTATTACTTTAGGTGCCCATATTGACCACATTCATAGCAGCTGCAGGTTTATTTTTATTGGGCCTCTTTTTTTTTTTTTTTTTTTGGGGGGTGACTGGAGCTTTTGCCTTTTGTGGCAACTGCCAATTTGTTTACCTTTCCTCTGGCTGGTGCTCATTTTGGAGTTCTTTTCCTTTTTTTTTTTTTGCTTTACGACTTTCCAATGATGTCTACAAAAACAGCCTGGTATAAAACCTTTTTTTTTTTTACCTTTTTAGAGTGAACAGACCACGAAGATGTAAAATGATCTGTTCCTACTTATTCCTAATTATGAACAGGCAAAATTGTCATAAATTCTCATGAATTACTAAACAGCAGCCTTAGTCATAAGATGTGGACAATTAAATGAGCATAGCCAAAAAACGCAAGCATTAGTGTTACTTAGCATTACAGTATAAAGTAGAGACTCAGCATATATTACAAGACTCTGAGAGACTTCCTAACAGTTTTACAGGGACAAGCAGTGGATTACGATTTTAGGCAAGGCCTAAACCTTCAGAAACAGACTTACTTTCAATTAACCTGACTTTTAGCATCTGAAAACGAGAACAGCCTATTCATTCCCTTAGTTGCCAGAGAAAGATCACAAAATTATTATTATTTTTTTTAGGGCTAGCATTAACTTACATTGCATTTCTCCGTTTCTTTTTTTTTTTTTTGAGTTGGAGTCTCACTCTGTCGCCCAGACTGGAGTGCAGGGGCCGCTCCCGGCCACCGCAGCCTCGCCTGCTGGGCTCCGGCGATCCTTCCGCCTCAGCCTTCCGAGTAGCCGTAACTACAGGCATGCGCTACCACGCCCGGCTGATTTTTTAATTTATTGTAA
>NW_007252909.1:491485-492381 GCF_000164805.1 Carlito syrichta | reverse complement strand
CTGCCCAGGCGGGTCCCGAACCCACGGGCTCAGGCAATCCACTCACCTCAGCCTTCCAAAGGCGCGGGATTACAGGCTGAGCCACCGAGCCCGGCTTCTCCGTTTCTTTACAGGTGGATTAGAATGAGCTCCTTCAGAATTTACGAAGGAGAATACAGGCTAAGGAAGGGAGGAGGAGTGGTCACCGGAAAGAGTTCAAGATCACCAGTAACACTTCTTATACGCAAAAGGCAATTTTCCATAACTTTAACAACAAAAGGCAGAAATTTTAACAGTGCCAACGGGTTGAGAGAAGACACCACTTAAATAAGAGGAGACAAGATGACATTGAGAAATATGCGCCAATTAATTTTTAGAAGACCATATGTCCCATTAAACAAAGCACAATAACTTAACCAGCTTTTTAGCAGATTCAAAGTGACAGACACCTATTAGCAATTGATAGGTTGGTATACCCCAACGCAGACTAACTATTAACTTTTTTAGCCTCGAGTGTTTACAGAATTTCTTTTATTTGTTTCCATTAACTTTTACCTAACATGTTCGATGAACTCATACCATTCTTTGACATGTTTTAACTTTCTATTTCTGTTCTATGCTTTCTGTAACCAGCCATTCTATTATAGAACAAAAATGTATTATTAAAAACATACTTTATATTATTTATATATTGGCTAAATATATCTTATATTGCTTATATTATTTATTTTGGCTGAAGGTTCTAGGATACACTTTTAAAATGAAATGATAGAACTAGTTATTAGCAGAAATTCTTTTGCAGCAGTATTTAGAATTTGTAAGCTTTTATACTCACCTTGAAAGTTTTGTTTTTTTTTTTGATTTGCTCATGCTCATTAATCCTCTTTGTTCTCAGTTTTCTCTCTGCCAAGAGCAGG
>NW_007252909.1:490687-491465 GCF_000164805.1 Carlito syrichta | reverse complement strand
CTATAACGGAAATCAGGAAGATAATATGCTTAACCTGCAAAGCAAAACTTAGTGAGAAAGCGCTCTCAGGTGGCCATCCTACATTGAAGGATGGCCCCCCCCTTTTTTTTTTTTTGCAAATGATTTCATTCTGATTATCAGCTTTATTTTACGTCCGAGAAACAATTAACCAAGAGTTAGAGGAGTCAGTCTCTGTCCCATGTTTTCTGTCCACAGTAACACACACACACAAACACAGCAGATAAAATTTAAAAAAACGCAACCAACACAGAAATACATTTTCCTACGGCCATAGAGACAAAGACAAAACCGATCTGAAGGCAAGCCCACACCTCTCGGTGCTGGGCTACCTTCAGATATGAGGACAGCGCTATCCTCCGAATGGGGGCATACCAGACGACCCCCTCTCTCAGACTGCCAATGCATCCGAGAGCTACTGAGTCCGCGCCTCTCGCGCCTGGACCTCCTCTGAGCCTGCGCTTCCCAGCACCTGGGCTCCCTCTGAGCCTGTGCTTCCCAGTGCCTGGGCTCCCTTTGAGCCTGCACTTCCCAGCGCCTGGGCTCCCTCTGGGATCGAGAGACGTCTCCCAAGATCCCAGCCAGTGGCCCAAGAGCGCGTCTGCTCGGCCTTCCCCTGACCTTATAAAATGAATATCGATATCTTACAAGAAGTGCGCTAACAAACAAGTAACAAATAAGCAGACAGACAGACAATACAGTGCACTCACCCATATGGAGACCCTGCAGGCTGGGGTTGGAGGTCTCTGGAAAAAAAAAT
>NW_007252909.1:466973-490325 GCF_000164805.1 Carlito syrichta | reverse complement strand
AGTCTGCTGCCAAGGAATGTCTGAAAGGGGCTTATCGCTTTAACATTTACATCCCGTTGTAAAAGCAGAAGTCAGCATGGCAATTGGGACTAACAATGCTTAACCCAAGAGTTCTAAATACAAACACTACTTAAGACATTATATAATTACACAATCAGTCGCTACCCGGCACCCGACATATGCCTAATTCTACAGGGTCTGAGGTAGGATTTAAAGTACTAAGATTTCATAAAGTACAATGAACATGAGGTAGGGATATATAAAATATAGTGAACTAGACACTACTTTTACAGCAAGTATGGCTTTTTAAGTTTCTTGGTTTCTTGGGTCTCTCAGGCTCAGTGGCTCAGCCTGTAATCCCAGCACTTTGGGAGGCCAAGGTGAGTGGATTGCCTGAGCCCATGGGTTCCAGACCCGCCTGGGCAACTTGATGAGACCTCATCTCTACAACAAATTAAAAAAAAAATTAGCCGGGCATGGTAGCATGTGCCTGTAGTTCCAGCTATGTGGAAGGCTGAGGTGGAAGGATCGCCAGAGCCCAGCAGGTCAAGGCTGCGGTGGCTGGGAGCAGCCATTGCACTCCAGTCTGGGTGACAGAGTGAGACTCCAATTCAAAAAAAATAAAAATAAAAATAAAATAAAATATGAATTGGCTTGAAACTTAAGTCAGGGATAAACATTCTCTAAACACAAGACAAAAGAGTTTAAATTTTTCTACTAAAGCTCAACTGCTCCCAGATTTCACCATAATTGGAATTACTTAAATGGTACCCACTTTTTTACTATAATATGTGGAGCAAACGTTTAGAGTCAAAAGTAGGAAAATCATTTTTAAAATGCACTACACATGCTTACTATTTTGATTGCAAAAACATATGATTTCTTCTGTAATGAATACAGTTTTTTCAAAATTGGGGTCCTACAAATTTTTTTCAATTTTTAAAATTTATTTCTTTAAATTTTTAAAACTTTTTTCTTCTTTTTGGCTAAGTCTTAAACACTTATCCCACAAAATGTCATATAGTGCAAATTTAAGAAGTCCTTGGTGGTAATACAAATGAATGATATTAGCACCAGGTGGTAACAAGGCAGGGTACCAGTAATATAGATGAAAAAGAGTTTAAAAAATGAGAAGCGGAAAGAGTTAAGAAACATGCAAAAAAGAAAAGTAAACTATACTCAAATAGTATCAAAGAGGTGGTAAGAAAGCTAGGAAAAACACTCTCACAAACTACAAAACAAGGTTTCTAGAAGGACCCACAACAGTCAAGTAGACCCAGAGCAAGGTCATTGAATTTAGTAAGTTGTAAGTACATCATTGAAATAATTTTAGCACAGCAGTGAGAGAAGACTCTGAATTAGACTTGCTTGGAAAATCAGAGGGAAATGTGAAAGAAAGGCATAAAACATAAATGCTTGTTTCAACAACTGTGCAAACATATGAAAAATGAAAGAATGAGTAAAAGATAAAAGTAAGATATGGTAGTAGATTGAGGCTGAGGAAAAGACACTGGGAAGGATTATTCAAATGTTTTTATTTTAGGGATGAGGAAACTGAGGTTTGTTTTTACATTTGAGAAAGTCAGTGGAAAGGGACAGAATGGAAATAGGAGAGGGAGGATATAACTTATGGAGCCAGGCTTTGAAAACTGGTGAGAGAGAAGGGACAAAAAGAATTTGGAAGATTTATCTAGCCTTGGAAAAACCCGGGACCCCAGTTCTTTTAAAACAAAAGGAAGGTAAAAATGAGTGAAGATGGTACCACTGAATCTTCAAGCTTGATTTACTTGGTAAAGTAGGCGAGGTAATGGGTTATGAGAAAAGGGAATCAGATTGGAGAACTCCCTTTTATGAACTATATTAGCGTGAGAAATTGACAAAAGAAGGGCTTTGTTCATATCTTTAACATACACCCTACACAAATTGCTTATTTTTAAATGAGTCAAAGGTAGGAGATGCTTTCAGAAATAACGTTTAGGTCCTCAAACACTCAGAAGAAATTTCAGGAAGTAGAAATGGGGGAATCACTTTCCAACAAAGACCCAATTTCATCTTTCTACCTTTAATACAAATTTATTTATTTACCTCAAAAGGTAAGTGGATAAAATATGTCTTGTCACTTTCTACACATACACAACTTTGCAGGGGAATCTAATTTGCACTTTCTACTAATAATGGTATGAGTCAATTAGAATAGTGTCTTAAAGAACGCCAAATGGATAAATGACATCATGCTGCAATATAATGGGTCAAATAGCACTCCATTAAAAAGTCAAGAAGGCATAATTATAATAGCTGCTTACCTTATGCCATGAACTAAAAAAAAAGTTTACCAAAAAAAAAGTTTGCAACACTTCGGATTAGATAATAATCCCTTTCTATAGATGAAAAAATTACAGATGAGAAATTTATCTGAGAAAATCTAAACAATCTGGGGCTCAATCGTTTTTATTGTATTTCCTAGGCTAGAGCACATGTGATACGAAAAGTACAGAGTGTATGTGAGGCAGAGCCTAGAGGTTGATAGGAGAAATCTGGCCTCAAATCTAAGTATCATCACTTGGTTGGCTGACCCTGGAGAAATCGCGTTGTCTAATCTTAGTTCCCACCCTGTATAACTTATACCCCAGCTGTGAGTGTCAAAGAGATGCTTTTATAAACAGAAAATGCATGTGATGTCATTATTAATAGAAAAGAGTTGCTAGGGAAAACACAAATGGTATTAACAGGCTGTTTCTGAACTCTATCAAATAAAGTCTCACACTTAAATTGTCATGGCTCGAATGCACAATAAGTAACTTTAAAATGCAAGTTTCTCAAAGAACTGATTACCACATGTTCTCACTCATAAGTGGGCCCTGAACACTGGTCACACCAGCACAAGGGTGGGATTGGCAGATGCTGGACACTGCTAGGAGGGTATGGAGCAACACACCGGGTACCTCATCCACGACTGGGGGAGACAGCATTGGCTAGAAGCCCGAATTTCACCAGCACACAACCTATTCATGTAATAAATCTCCACTTATAGCCACAACTCTAAAACACATTTTTAAAATAAAGTTCAGATTTTTTTTTTTTGAGTCAGAGTCTCACTCTGTCACCCATGCTGGAGTGCAGTAGCACACTCATGGCTACCACAGCCACGACTTGCTGGACTCAGATGATCCTTCTGCCTTGGCCTTCCAAGCAGCTGGAACTACGAGTGCACGTCACCACACCTGGTTAATTTTTTGATTTCTTGTAGAGTCAAAGTCTCACCAACTTGCCCAGGCTGGTCTCAAAACCCTGGGCTCAGGCAGTCTTCTAGCCTCCACCTCCCAAAGTGCTGGGATGACAGGTGAGAGCCACCACACTCGGCCAAATTCAGATTTCTGATTATTTTGTACAGCTTCTCTTACTACTTGCTGACTGGAAGATAGGTAAGTGACTTAATGATCTCTGCACCTGTGTTTTTCAGCTAAAACTGGAAATAATAAATCTCTCTTCTTAGTAGCTGAGAAGAGCAACTGCAACAAAATATGCAAAACTTCCACCACAGCACCCCTGGCTCATGTGAGTAGCAGTTGTGGCAGCAGTTGCTTTTGTTGTCATTTGTTCTTCCACTGAGAAGAATCACAAAATGAAACCAAAATTTTTAGGTTTTTTTTTTTTTTTGGAGTCAGAGTCTCACTCTGTCACCCAGACTAGAGTGCAGTGACATGCTCACAGCCACCCCAGCATCAACATGCTGGGCTCCAGCGATCCTTCCAAGTAGCCAGACTACCACACCCAGCTAATTTTTTCATTTATCGTAGAGATAAGGTCTCGCCAAGTTGCTGGGGCTGGCCTCGAATGCGTGGGCTCAGTCAATCCACTCGCCTTGGCCTCCCAAAGTGCTGGGATGACAGGCTGAGCCACCGAGCCCAGCTTGAAACCAAGATTTAAAGGAGGCATGTGAAGGTGAAATAATTCTTCAGTCCTTCTGTCTAGCTCTAGACTATGGCAACTTTCCCTCTGTCATTCTTGCTACTGGTTACCCTGCTTAATAGCTGGAGCATCCCCGATGAAGTTTTAATTAAATTAACACAACGCATTTTCTCCCCTTCTCATTCCCACAGTGACTCTTCTCATCTCCATCTCTCTCTCAGTCAAGACCTGTTCAGTCTGGTTCTTGATCTCTGACTACTCTCGCCATTGTTCAAAGCACAAAAATTTGAGCCCACTCTTCTGGTAAACAGTATGCACTCACAACCAGATTTTGAGACATCTCCCTCCTGGAATACACTCTATCATTTCAGTTTCCTAGTATTCAAAGAGTTCAAGATGATGACTGAGCCGGTCAGACTATGCAAGTCCCGGTGTGAGGGAGTGAGGGTGTGGAAAATTGTGTGTGTGTGCTGGTGACAGATGGGCGTGTGAGGGGCTGAATGAGTGAGGGCTAGGGAGGGGGCAGCCAGGGCTCTTCTGATGCAGGGGCTGGTGCAGCAGCTGCTGGGCTTGGACCCTGGCGATTCCCAGAACACAGAAGCCAAGCACCATTGTTTTTTTAAACAGGCAAAAGTTTTCCAGTGAAGGAAAGACTACTGGCTCCAGGCTCTGCCTCACCACTACAGCACCTGGCTGGACACTGGCATCAGGGGCTGCAGAGAGAGTGCAGAGACAGAGTCCCACCGGAGAAGGCCAGAGAGGCTCCGTGCCACCATCTTGAAGGCGGAGCAGGAAAGTGCTCTGACTTGCTCACCACGGAGCCAGAGACCCAATCTCTGTGACTGGTGGATCAACACTTGGGGTTGATCGTGACCGAGGGACTTGTTGAGTGTTGAGTCTCAGGTGCCCCACCCCTGACCCTGATCCAGCCATGGGACAAAGGGCATGGCCAGAAAAGATCAAGGAAGAACTCCAAAGAGATCAGTGGGGAGTCTTGGGCTGACCCAACCCCCCTCTTCCCCAGCAGTCCTCTGAACATCAGACCCACACAGCTGGGGCACAACTGAGAAGGACAAACCCAGGTGGAGCCTGGACGTCAGTCACAACAGGAGAACTCCATTCCAGGATAAGCCTGGCTGGGGCATCCCCTGTGAGTACATACCTGGGGAAGAGACCACCCTGCACCTCCCCACTGGAGGGGTTCTCCCTGACCATATGAGGGTGGGAGGGAAGGACTGCAGCCCACCCACCCCCACGATCCCTCCTTCCCTGTTCTGGACAGGAGGAGAGTGAAAGAGGTGGATGCTCTGCAGGATATAGCAG
The DNA here is from genome assembly GCF_000164805.1 of Carlito syrichta. NCBI lineage: Eukaryota > Metazoa > Chordata > Mammalia > Primates > Tarsiidae > Carlito > Carlito syrichta. The sequence goes on along the minus strand of NW_007252909.1, from coordinate 485,093 downwards.
ACGAGACAGAAGGAACAATTACAGGGCCTGTCACAAGAGGGCAGGGATTTTTTTTATTTTTATTTTTAATTTCTTAAAATTTTTTGCCTATTTGCTAGTGCAGCTATTTTAAAAATATTTTTCCTTTGTGCATGAATGTATATGTGAGGGTTTGATTTCCATCCCTGCTTTTTTTTTTTTTCCTTTTTTTTCTTGTCTTTTTCTTTTTCTCTCTTCTTTTGTTTTCTGTTTATGTGTGTGTATGAATAATTGAGTGTTCATCTTTCAGTCTTTTTGTTGTTGGTGGTTTTTTTTTGTTCTTTTGTTCTTCTCTTTATTTTTTTATTTTTAGTTTAAGGTGTGTCAGTATATGTGTGAGGGTTCGATCTGAATTCCTTTGTTTTCTTTTTGTTTTTGTTTTTCCAGTCTTTCTCTTTTTCTTCTCCATTCACCTTGTGCTAGGCATGTGTGTGTGTGTGTGTGTGTGTGTGTGTGTGTGTGTGTGTGTGTGTGTGTGTTTAGTTTTCCTGGTTTTTTGTTGTGCTGTTTGTTTTGTTTCAGTTTGTTGTTATTCCAGTTTGTTTTGGGGTATGTGTGTCTGTGTGTGTGTGTGTGTGTCTGTGTGTGTGTGTTGGATGTTTTTTGCTTTGTTTCTGCTTTCATTGTTCTGTATTTTTTTCTTGTCCATTTTATTTCGTTCCATTTTTCTCTGTGCTTCTCATTGCTGTCACTGTATCTCGGACTCAGGGGATACACACATTTACCCATTGCACTGTCATATTGAGTGGTGGTGGGGAGTGGGTCTCAGGGAACACATATCACAATCAGTGAACACTGTCATTTGCAAGTAGTTTCTGAATCCTAGATATCCATTCTCCACCTTATTCAACTCTCAAAACTACAAGAGACAGAAAAGTGTCCCGACCACAGTCCTGTTTCAAAATAGAACAAATCCAGAGCCCAGATCAGGGAAGAATAGAGGGCTGAGCAAACATCAGAAGGGAAAACCTCTCCCACTGACACTGAATAATAGAACTAAAGAGAAAAACAAGAGATCTGTCACAAATGAGGAAAAACCAAAGGAAGACCCCAGGTAATTTCAAGTGTACCAAAGAGAAATATTCTGAAAATTCAGACCTCAGCACCCAAACAATAGAAGTCACCAATGACTGACCCCAGAATATGACAGGGATTAGGGAATGGATGGAAAGAGTGAATACAACTCAAGAAAGACAAGAAGCAACACTGAAATAACTTGTAACAGAGATTTGGGCAATAAAAAGTTTCATCTAGGAAATAAATAGCAAGATGACAAGCATGGAAAGCAGAATTAATCTAGCTTAAGAAAGAATCTCAGAACTTGAAGTTCAGAATATGGAATTAACCCAATATGTAAAAAACAGAAGACTCATAAAGAAAGAGCAAAGCCTCCAAGAGGTATGTGATTATATCAAGAGGCCAGACCTACACCTGAAGAAGAAAGGGAAATGGAGAACAACTTGGAGCAAGTATTCCAGGATGTAATCCAAGAAAACTTCCCCATCTCACCAGAGATGTGACCAGTCAAGAACAAGAGATACAGAGAACCTCCACAAGACATCAGATGAGAAGACCAACACTTAAACACATAATAATTTGCCTACACAAAGTAGGCACAAAAAAAAATCCTATAGGCAACAAGAGAGAAAGGTCAGACTACCTACCAGGGAAAAACAATCAGAATAGCAGCAGGCCTATCAGCAGAAATACTACAAGCAAGAAGGTACTGTAGTCCAATATTCAAAGTCCTCAAAAATAAACAATTTCAACCAAGAATTTCCTGTCCAGTCAAGCTCAGTTTCATCAATGATGGAGAATTAAAATCCTTCCCAGAAATCCAATCCCTAAGAGATTATGCAGTTTACAGACCAGCTCTACAAGAGACAATTTAAAAGGTATTAAGCACAGAAGAAAGAAAAAAAAGAATGACCACACACTTCCCAAGAGAACAGCAGAGCACATAATCAACAGAGAATACAACACAACAGCAAATTTGAAAACACACACATGCATAAATCCCCAAAGCAAAAGAAAACAAGCAAACAAAGATAAAATTTTATAAGGACCTCATGACAGTGATAAACAATCACATTTCAATAATCAACCTGAATGTGAATGGACTAAATGCACCATTAAAAAGACACAGAATGGCAAACTGGATAAGAAACCATGACCTAATGATTGCTGTATCCAGGAGACTCATCTCACTACAAGAGACACACACAGACTCAAAGTTAAAGGAGGGAAAATGAGATCCAGAACCTAAATTTGACACTCAACCAAATGGACTTAATAGATACCTACATATTATTCTACCCAACAACCACAGAATATATATTCTACTCATCACCACATGGAATGTATTCCAAGATCGATCACATCCTTGGCCATAAATCAAGCATAAACAAATTCTGAAATATTGTCATGCACATTCTCAGACCACAGTGGAATAAAAAATATATAACAACACCAACTATATTTCCCCAAAGCCCACAGAGACATGGGCTCTAAACAACATGATGCCGAACAACTACTGGGTCAGCACTGAAATCAAAACAGAAATTAAAAGATTCCAGGAAACAAATGAAAATGAAAAAACATCTTACCAAACTTCTGGGATGCCATGAAAACAGTTCTAATAGGGGAATTTATATCGCTACAAGCTCAAATCAAGAAAACAGAAAGATCACAAGTGGAGAGCCTAACAAATCATCTAAGGGAGCAGGAAAGAGAAGACCACCAAAACCCCAACTGTAGCAGAAGAATCCAAATCACCAAAATAAGAGCCCAAATCATAGAAGACAAAAATATCATAGAAAACATCAACAAAATAAAAAGCTGGTTCTTTGAAAGAATTAACAAGATTGATGGAGCCCTAGCCAGAATAACCAAGAAAAAGAGAGAAAAAGCCCAAATAAACACAATCAGTAATACAAAAGATCAAATCACAACTGACCCCAAAGAAATACAAAAGATTATAACTATGCACACCTATATGAAACAAACTTGATAACCTAAATGAAATGGAGGACTTTCTGACATCACACAACCTCCCTAGGTTGAAACAAGAAGACACTGAGACATTAAGTAGACCAATAACAACCCAGGAAATTGACTCTGTCATAAGAAAACTACCTACTGAAAAAAGCCCTGGACCAGATGGCTTTCCAGCAGAATTCTACAAAATGTACAAGGAGGAGCTGATACCAATCCTATTAAAAGTATTCCAGGCAATTGAGAAAGATGGAATTCTCCCCAAATCATTTTACAAAGCTAACATCACACTAATACCCAAACTGGGTAAAGATCCAGCAAAAAATTTGAGAACTACTGTCAGGAGCCAGCCTCAGAGGCCTTCACATTGACAAGGTCTGGAAGGCTGAAGACCCCATGTTGCAGGGCAACTCTGAGCAGCTATCAGCCCTGCTTCTTCTACTCATCTTGTTATGTTCGCCGTTGGTATCCGGAGAGTTGGGAGATGCAAAAAATAGTAGTCCATTAAAAGAATCTATTAGTAGAAACAAGTAATTAGTGAAATGGAAATTTTTCTGCTGAGATATGACCCTCCACTTGAGTTTCTCCATCCCCACCCTTTTGGTGCTTGAACCCACAACAATGATTAAAAATTGCGGGTACCACTCTCCTACCCCTGGGAGCCTTGGGTTGAGTGTGCGTTAGGGCTCTCATTATCCCTGTCAGGGGACTATAGACGCAAATTATAAACGTCATGTTTGGCATCATAATAGGCTTATTAGTTTTAATTCTTTAAGTTGGTTGCTAATTAGAGACCTTTGGGGATGTTGTTTGCATTTTGCTAATTGTGAAGTGTTATATAGGTATTTTTTAGCATAATGGAAAAGGTTTTTGTGATGATTACGCATGTTTTAGTTTTAGGTGTGGCCATTTATGCAAAAAAAGAGATGGATGGCCCTATAATTTGCAGTATACACAAACTTTTTGCATTTTAGAATAGATGATTAAGATAGAAAGGTTGAAATAGTAGAGAAGGCTTTGTAATTGTATTTAGAAAAAATAAAATGTTAGGAAAGCATAAGTTAGGCATTAAGTTGTTAAAAGTTTTGATGGTTAGGGTTAATAGTTTGAGAAAACACATTGCGAAAAATTACATGCTTTAAAGATTCTATTAGTGGATACATTGTCACAAATTTGAGGGAAGACAGACAGTATTTCATTGTGGTTAGAACAATGATCAAAACAAGATAAATACGTCTGGGTTTGAAGGTCAAACTGTATGTAACTAAAAATATAAAAAGAACTTGAAAAGAAAAATAAATTGGCATCTGTCCTGCACAACAACAGAGTCAGTGTCCAAGTTTTCTCCTATGCTGATGCCGTTCCTCCTTCAGGAAATCCTGACCTGCTGGAGCTGTACACTGGCAAACTACAGGCCAATATCCCTTATGAACATAGATGCCAAAATCTTCAACAAGATTCTAGCAAATTGGATCCAAAAACACATCTCAAAAATCATCCACCATGACCAAGTAGGCTTCATCCTCAGGATGCAGGGCTGGTTCAACATTCACAAGACCATAAATGTAATCAAATACATCAACAGATGTAAAAACAAGAACCACATGATTATATCATCAGATGCAGAAAAAGCTTTTGATAAAATCCAGCATACTTTCCTGATTAAAAACCCTCAAATCCCTAGGTATAGAAGGAACATACCTCAAAATAGTAAGTGCCATCTACGATAAACCCACAGCTAACATATTGCTAAATAGACAGAAACTGGAAACATTTCCCCTGAAAACTAGAATGAGACAAGGCCGCCTATTCTCACCCCTCTTGTTAAACATTGGGCTGGAAGTCCTAGCGAGGGCAATTAGACAAGAAAAGGAAATCAGGGGTATCCATACGGGAAAAGAGGAAGTCAAGTTACCCCTCTTTGCTGATGATATGATCCTATCCCTTGAAAACCCAAGAGAATCTGTCAAAAACCTGCTTGCACTGATAAAGGACTTTGGGAAGGTCTCAGGGAACAAAATAAATGTGCAAAAGACCATTGCATTCCTCTACACCAAAATGAAATACATGGGCATCTTCCTAACTAGAGAAGTGAAAGACCTTTTACAATGACCTTTACAATGAGACCCTTCGGGTCCCCTCCCAGTGTGGAAGATTTTCTGTCCTCTTAATAAATCTTGCTTTCAAAAAAAAAATGAGAGCTACAAAACACTGCTCAAAGAAATCCAAGAAGACACAAACAAATGGAAAAATATTCCATGCTCATGGATAGGAAGAATCAACATTGTTAAAATGTTCATCTTACCAAAAACAATCTATGGATTCAACGCAATACCTAATAAGTTACCAACAGCATTCTTCTCAGACCTGGAAATGACAGTACAAATGGAAACATAAATGACCACGAATAGCAAAACAATTCTTACCAAAAGAAATAAAGCAGGAGGTATCACACTTCCAGACTTCAAACTTTACTATAAGGCTACAGTAACCAAAACAGCCTGGTATTGGTACAAGAACAGGTATGTAGACCAATGGAACAGGATAGAGATTCCAAGAGCAAAGCCCCAATTTCTCAACCAACTCACCTTTGACAAATCTCCAACAACCACCACTGGGGAGAGGAGAACCTATTCAGGAAATGGTGCTGGGAAAGCTGGCTGATCACATGCAGAAGATTGAAACAGGACCCCCACCTATCACCATACACAAAAATTAACTCTAAATGGATCAAAGATCTAAACATAAAGCTTCAAACTATAAGAATCTTAGAAAATGCAGGAGACACCCTTAAGGAAATTGGAACTGGCAACTATTCCTATTCAGAAGCCTAAAAGCCCATACCCTAAGAAATAAGATAGACGAGTGGGACCTCAACATACCGAGCTTCTGCAAATCAAAAGAAACCATCAAGAGAGCAGAGAGACAGCCCACAGAATGGGAAAAAATATTTGCCAACTGTATATCTGACAAAGGCCTAACATCTAGGATCTTTAAGGAACCCAAGCATGCCAAAAGGAAAAAAAAAACCAGCCCCATTAAAAGTGGGCAAAAGACATGAACAGACACCTCTCAAAAGAAGACATATGGGCAGCCAACAGACACATGAAAAAGCATTCAGCCTCACTCGTCATTAGAGAAATGCAAATCAAAACTACATTGAGATACCACCTAACCCTAGTAAGAATGGCTATCACTAATAAAACAAACAACAACAGATGCCGCTGAGGATGTGGAGAAAAAGAAACTTTCTACATTGCTGGTGGAAATGCAAGCTAGTGCAACCTCATTGGTAGACAGTGTGGTGGTTTCTGAAAGAACTAGAAATTGATCCTTCATATGACCCAGCAGTTCACCTATTGGGAGTGTACCCGGAGGAACTCAAATCATTTTACAAAAAAGATACCTGCGCACATATGTTTGTTGCAGCTCTATTCACAATAGCAAAAACATGGAACCAACCATGTTGCCCATCAGAGCTGAACAAGATTTTTTAAATGTGGTACATGCACCCAATGGAATATTATGCAGCCATAAAGAAGGAAAAACATTTGGACTTTCCAGCAACTTGGATGGATTTAGAGTTGATCATACTCAGTGATCTATCACAGAAACAAAGAATAGGGTACTATATGTTCTCACTCATAAGTGGACCTTGAACAATTATAATACTATAAGAAAGCAATTGGCAGTAGTGGGAAACTCTCAGGTGAGTGGGGTGGGATTGGCAGTTGAGGGGAACTGCTAGGGGAGGGCAGGGCATACCTCATCAACAAGGGTACCTGCATAATCAACGTTTGTATACCTAACCCTGAATTGTACCTCACATCTTTACAATAAAAATAAATAAATAAAAATTTAAAAATTAACTAAAGTAGGCCAAATCTTATTTGCTTGTTTGTCTTGTTTGTTTGCTTTTGGGTTTTTTTGAGTTGGAGTCTCATTCTGTCACCCAGGCTGGAGTGCAGTGGCATACTCACGGCCATCGCAGCCTTGACCTGCTGGGCTCAGGTGACCCTTCTGCCTCAGCCTTCCAAGCAGCTGGAACCACAGGCATGCACCACCACGCCTGGCTAATTTTTTGATTTATTGCAGAGATGAGGGCTCACCAAGTTGCCCAGGTTGGTCTTGAACCCCTGGACTCAGGCAATCCTCTTGCCTTCTCTCCCCAAAGTGCTGGGATTACACGCGTGAGCAGCCAGGCCCAGTCTAAATCTTATGATTAGATGATTCACTACTTTTAAAGCAAAGTCATTTGTGTGGGACTCAGAATGTAGTTTCGTTAAAAGCAACATCATTTTAGCAAATGGAAAATTCTAATTTCAAAGTGTTATAAAATTTTATTGTTTGAGGGGGAAAAGTAACATCAAAAACACAGGTCAGGTTTTCTTGCTAGTTCTCAAAATTAAAATTTAACCATGATGAAAAAGCGGCCTAGAACTAAAACAAACTCTTAAACAGGCCTCAAGATGAGGTCTTGAAAAGATAGCAAAGAAGATACAATTAACCACCACAAAGTAAAAAACAAAGTTACTTCCATTATAACTACTCACAAGACTATTCCAATAATTTCTCTGTATATATGAATGACAAAACTGATCCTCAGAATAGCCACAGAAGCAGCACAATATGGCTTTCCCTCTGCATTTTGTATTGCTACCTTTACAAGATCCTTAGGACCAGAAATTAGCAGTCTAGGATCCAAAATTACCACTCAAAATTACTACTCTTAACCTCCTATTCAAACAACCTCCCAAGCCACTATCATTTAATATTGGTTTCAAAAATTAAAATAGTAAAGGCTTAAGAGTCTAAAATTCAACAAATCTCTTTTCTATGATACTCTCATATATCCTGGCACACAAGTTAACTGGGATGACAGGCCTCTGTGGTATATTATGTATTACTTTCCAGTAGAGCTTGACCAGATTTTAAGGAGTTGAAACCTCATCACTGGAGTTTCTGGCTATTGGACAAACTGTGGAAGAATGCTAACACTAGCATTATCTACAATAGAAATGACAATAGTTGCTGCATTGCTAGCTCCTTTGTGTCTTGGGGCCAGAAGCATCCCTTTAACCAAGTCTAAACTGACAGAAGTGCTAAGAGTCATGTGGAAGACCAGCACCTGACAGCAAAGGAAACCCACATGCCAGTTCCACAGTACCTGTCCTATAAGAAGGCATTCTAGCAATATCCTCAAGTGAACAGCCTTTGAATGATCTAGTGGTCTCTATTCTTCCCTTCTAAGAGGTGTGGTCATTCATGAATGCTGAACACAGGAGGTTGAAAAGGAGAAAAGGAAGAAGAAACAGACACTAGAATTGTTAGACATAACTCTGTTATCACTTACTTGTGGGATACAGACCAGTCATTTAACCTCTCTGAGCCTCAGTCTCCTTATTTGCATAGTAAAAATCCATATAAGAATCCTTTCCCAAAACAAACAGAAAAGTAATAATGTATAAAGGGGTAGCCGAAATTAACAAATGTAACTCTTAAGCAAATTACATCAGAAATATTGGATATCTTTCCTAGAAAAGACCTGCCTGACTCAAAATATATTTCCCTTTAAGTAGTTACCTGGTTGAGGGGCAACAGTCTGCTATATGTACTCCTCCCAAAAGATGAAGGAGTGAGATCTGTTCCAGGCATTTGGATGGGGGTTAGGGTTAGGATAGAGACAAAGGAAGATAAAGAGATTAAAACAAAAGAAAAATAGCCTTGAAACCTGTGTGGATATATCTAAAAATAATGGTTTAGTAGAATAATCTACGACTGGTCTAAATGGTACCCTCAAATCGCTACCTTATTTTAAAAGAATCAAAATCAGCAAAATGAGGGATTCATGCCTGATTTTGGTAACCAACTAAAATGTTAGAGGAATTATTGTTTGATTTGGAAGGCTTTAGGTTGGCCACGAGTTAAATATTAAAGCAGAAGGGGGAGATGACATGTAATGTATAAAATTAATTTAAAAAGTGGATCTCAGATCTGCGGTGCCTGAGGCTGGGTGATGGAAGATTTGCTGCCCAGAGACAAGAGGGAACTTTTGAGAGGGAAGGAAATGCTCCATATCCGGAATGCTGTGGTGGTGACATAGGTGTATGCATATGCCAAATTCCAAACAAGCAAGCTTATGTTTAATTACATGTAAAGGGTATGTTTAATCGCATGTAAAGTATACTGCAGTAAAGTTGTTGGGTTGCTTCCTATTTAAGGACTCCTTCTTCAAGAACCCCTTCTTCAAACATCTGCTCCAACATCACTTTATCAGACACAGGTCTTTCCTGACTATCCCACAAATAATCCCTCTGATAAATGTTAAAACACACCTCAAAGTAGAATCTATACATTCATTAAAATCCCAGTTTTTATATTCCCTCAAGTTGGGAAATATAGTGAATCCACATTTTCTGTAAATCTTCAGTTCACATAATAATAGACTCCGTTTTTTTTTAGATCATTGAAAATTTTTAACTTCAATAAACCAAAGTAATCACTGATGTCTAAATTATATGGAAGTCATAAAATGGTTACTATTCTCTAAATATACAAGTTTCTGGAGGCATGTTGAATCTAATCAAAATGCATCTGGTATTAGAGTAAAACTGAGAATTTCTGCTGCAAACACCAAACTGTGTAAATTCATTAGTCATTTTAGTAGTGGAAAGAAGGTAATAAACCAAATACAAAAACAAAATTATAAGGCACAATACAATATATGGCACAAGGGACAATGCTTCTAGTATAGTTCCATAACATGGGCATTCGTTTAAGAGGGACAGCATGAATGAAAGCAGACCTTTCAAGAGCCTGAAAAAAACGCTATCAGAATTATATCAGTCTCCAGTACTTTTATCTCTATTTTAAACATTATGCCAAAGAAAAGCCTACTTATAATTAATCTAAATAGAAACTCTAATATTTTCATTTTAGGAGAGAAATTCTAAGTTACATTCAGGGTTCCTGAGTCTAATCTAAATCTGATAAAGACACAGGCTATTCAGAATCAACAAACAATGACTTTCTTGAAGTTTTAAGTTGGCAGGGCTACAGTGCCTGGTTACAATATTCCATCAAGCACTAATTTAGATATAGCTATGAGGGCATTTTCCTAATGTAATTAAAGCTGCCAATCAGTTTAAGTAAGGAAGATTAAATATGCATGTTTGTTTTTGTGTATATGTATTATACACACAAACACACACACACTCCCTACTAGTTCCTGCTTCTCACTGAATTCCAACTAACATACACCACAGTATGTCATATGAATTTAACAGTAGTAGCTCTTGGATATAATTGGGAACATTTTTTTCGCGAGTTCAATGCTTACGAAAGTCTTTTATTTTTACACTTAGAAGATTGCTGAACGCCTTGAAGAAATGAATTCTGCACACTGTATTACAGTGTGGCCCTACAGTTACATCAGTTACAGGGCTTCTTAAAGGGTATTTCAGTGAAAGAACACCCACATAAAAGATGGGCTCGAAGCAAAGACAATTACAACTAGCAGTATCAGAACTTTACCAGAGTGAACACAGACTGATTTTATCCAAAAACAAGGTCCCTAAGAGGTATAGTTCTACTTGATATATATAAACAGCTGTTCTTTAATTCTGATCAAGCAAAATTCCCAGCAAGCCCTATCAGTAGCAAGAGCAACATTAGTCATTCACACTAGTATAAGACTGTAGCTTTACATAACACACTCACTTTCCCAGGTAGTTCCATACAAACACCCCTGGACAGAAACCTGATAGAATTTACATGCCACTGGCTTTCTGAGAAAGAGCATAGCCCAGGGGCACAGGGGACACACAGATGGACACATAGACACCAAACACTCCAATGGAACAGGGCCATGACAACATAAAAAGAAAGATGAAGAAGCACAAATGATAAATTAGAGAGAGACACCCACGTATAGGAAATAGTGGAATGGCAACCCCAGAAACAAATGGTTAGTCAGAAACCCAGCAGCCACACACGTACAATCAGTACTAGATCTGGAAACAAAAAGTATAATATAAGCCAATTCTCTTTGACATAGAATACACAAATTATCTCCAAGGATAAGATGAGCTCAGTTTATAAAGATGGTATTCAAGGGTATAAGTGAAACTAAAATCTACCTTCATTTCCAAGCAAACCATAATACTAAATATAGCCACTTCTGCTTAAGACGTTGGGTCAAGGTGGGGGGGGGGAATCACCTAAGAGTAGGAAACCTTCAAATAACAGTTGCCAGTAAAACAAAAAAGAATATAACTAACCTTGGCAGAATGGAAAGAAAATTGAGTTGGAATTTTAAAACTTCATTATGTTAACTCTGATTCAAGCACTGTGTAACATCAGGGAACATTTCTAGCTCTTGGTCTCCTCTTCCATAAAACTGCCATGGTAGATGGTAGAATTCTTTCACAAATTCCATGATTCCACTGTTTATGCAATATCTTAAACTCTGCTACTGTGTAACAAATTACAAAGCTGGTAGCAAAAATTGAGCTTCGAAAACAGTTTCTCCCCTACCCCCCTTCCCTATAGCCAAGAAACTGTATCAGATTCTAAAACAAAATTGTATCTGTATATGATCACAAGAGATAATCATACAATGCTTTTTCCAACGTATAAGAGTTGTATTTTGTGGAAAGAGTAGATTATTTACAAGTCTTTCTCAAAATGTGAGAAATACAATGGCTAATAAAATTGCTACTGGGTGTGCTTTGAATATCAAATACAGACTTAGCCCTATTTCTTACTCTCTTTCAACTCATATTTGTCTCCCCAGATCAGTACTGGGGCCACAGATAATAAAAAATGTTTTTCTTCTTTTTAATTTTAAAAACGTGGGGTACAATTCAGGGTTAGGGACATACATGGTCATCTTACAGGTAAAGTGGGGTACCCTTATAAAAATGTTTTACAAGAAGCTCCCCAGCATAGTGAGCAATAATTTCTACTGTCGATTTCTAATACAAGAACTCAGATGATAAAATTAAACTTTCTCAAGGCATTTCTATTCTGAAATATACTTAATGGAAAGCCACAAATCAACCAAAAATATCATGTTGTAATATCCATGCTCATACAGCTGCAGGTTTCAGGCTCCTAAAAAAGCAAAGAGAGGTATGTGTTGATGTGAGTATGTAAAGATTGCAGAGCATGTGTGTGTGTGTACATGAGTGTGCTTGGGAAGAGCAGTACAGAGATGAAAACTTACAAAAATGCATACAATCTAGTCTCAAAACTCTGGCATTTTAAAAATTCTGATTTAAAGAATTTTATCCATTTGTCTTATCTGGACCTGGAGAAATTAAATAGAGCTAATACCAAAAAAAAAAAAGGCAACAAGTATAATTAGCCCATGTTATTCACACTATTAGTACAGTGAAAGAGAAATGTGAATGTCAGGTTTGTTGTCTTGGTTTCTTGAAAATTAAAATTCCATTAACATAGAATATGAGACAATAACTTCAGAGGAAAATATCAAGTCTACCCAAAACCCCCAAAACTTAAAACTTAGTGGACAACTTATGAAGGTAGTCTAATATTTCTCAAACCTCAAGAACATGGAAATAATTTATTCCTAAAGATCAGTACCCAAGGAGCCACATAGATTAGTGACTTTATTCTGTCATTGTCAGTCTTTCCAGTTCAGAAGAATGTGGTTAATCAAGTTATACTGGAAAAGCTATACATTTGTGAAGTTATATTTAAAGTATGGTGCAAAAGCGGAGGTCAAGAGGCATATGATTGCTCTTTAATATAGAATACTCTAATAAGAAAAAATAAGAAAAAATTCTAAAGAACGGTCTGGCTGGATCTGCTCAAGCAGCATATTTTGAAGCACTCAAAGTTGGAGCTCCAGCAGGTTCGGTAGCTCAGTCTGTAATCCCATCACTTTGGGAGGCCAAGGCGAGTGGGTTGCCTGAGCCTGCAGGTTCCAGACCAGTCTGGGCAACTCGGTGAGACCTCGTCTCTACAATAAATAAAAAATTAGCTGGGCGTGGTAGTGACCCCCTGCAGTTCTGGCTACTTGGAAGGCTGAGATGAAAGGGTTGCTAGACGCTGGGGTGGCCGTGAGTGTGCCACTGCACTCCAGCCTGGGCGACAGAGTGAGACTTCGACTCAAAACAAATAAATAAATAAATAAGAAATTCAGAGCTCCATAAAAGTCAAATCCAAGTCTGCTAAACTGTTCTCAAAATGTTCACCCTTTTAATGTTGATATATGCACTGATGTTTCTCTAACAAACTTTGTTTTAAAGCATTAAAAAATTGAAAAAAGACTAAATCCTTATACTTAAAAATCACTTGTTCATTATAGATGAGAAATAAATAACTGCAAAAAGCAAGTAGCTATTTGTACTCTCTTGATTAGTCAGTAAAAAACTTTAATTTCTTAATTAATAAGTACTTTCTTTTTGTCAACCAATGATATTAAAGTTTATAGCCTCTCAATGTATTCCCATTTTGGTTGTCTTTAAGTTACTTCAACAAAGAATTTATGCTGACTTAGAATAAAAGGTATATAACAAAGTAATATCAAGCACTTGAGAGACTAAATTCAGAGTCAGATATATTGAAAAAGTGCAACCTCAAAAGTACATACTTATGAAACCAAACTTTAACTATTCTGACCTCACGACCCCAGTCAGCTTCCCTTTCCTCACCTTTTCAACTCAGCTTCTTATTTTTGTCATTCTTCTCATTTTCCACCTCCTTCAAGATTTCCAACAGATGATCAACTTCTGCCTGGACCTTGCTTGATTCATCTTTGTATCTGGTAATCTTTCTCTCCAATTATTATATTCAGTCACTTATCTCTGGGCTGGCTCTGGCTTCCAATGTTGTCCCATGTGCCTACAAGTAAAAGTGTTCCAGTTCTATCAGACACACATATAGTGGCAACGGGCAAACCAAAGAACTGTCTGTTTTCCAGTCTACACAGAGTATTTTCAAATATCTAAAAGATAATCTTCAATTTTTAAGGTGTTTCTCAGCTTACGTATTATATAAATGAAATATTAGCGATATGTGGAGAATGCGCTTAGAATCCAAAATGATTCCGTTTTTCAGAGTGACATATTGCTGAATATTTATTATTAGGCCCAGAAATGATCATCAACCAAAAGTGGTTTCAGCGTTTAGTGAGATGTACTGACAAGCCATTCACTGGACTGCTATTGTCACTCCAAGATAATACGAAAAGGCATGCCAGGATCCCACTACCAATCTTACTACAGCCAGCACCAGTGCTAAGATCTTATTTCTACTACACCTTCACTTCTGTTTCCATCTCCTGCATGCTGCCTTGCCAAACATGTGACTCACAAAGCCCTGGGATCTAGAATCATGCAGATGCTACAAGGGTGATGCCATAAAAATGAAAGTTAGGTTTTAAAAAAATGGGTACCATCACGCAAATATCTCCCTCATGCAAGGATTCAGGAATTTACAAGAAAATATGGGACAAATAAAAGAATTTCTGAATCAAGAGACACACTTATAAGTGAGAAAATAATTTTTATTCAAGATCCAATTATAAAAGTCAACAAATACAAACAATTCATTGTGGAACACAAAGCAATTCCAATAATCAAAAAACTAACTTTTTTTCTTCTTTTTCTTCTTTTTCTTTTTTTTTTTTTTTTTTTGAGTAGTCGTCTCACTCTGTGCCCAGGATGGAGTGCAGTAGCTGGAGCCACAGGCATGTGCCACTGTGCCTGGCTAATTTTTTTTTTAAATTGTAGAGATGAGGTCTCACCATGTTGCCCAGCAGGATATTGAACCCCTGGACACAGGCAATCCTCTTGTCTCCACCTCCCAAATGCTGAGATTACAGACATGAGCCACCACGCCTGGCTAGAATTTAATTTTCAAGTCCTTAATTTCCTCCTGAATCTCTGAAGCCATACATGTATAATGTATTTAATGAGAAAGCAAAAACTAAGGTTTTTATTTTTTATTATTCAATGAATGAAAGAGTAGGCCAGACAGGGTGGCTCACTTATACCTGTAATTCTAGCACTTTGGGAGCCTGAGGTGGGAGAATCACTTGAAGCCAGGCGTTCAAGACCAGTCTGGGCAACATAGTGAGACCCTATCTCTACAAGAAATTTTAAAAAGTAAAAAAATACAGTGGTGCATGCCTGTAGTCTCAGCTATTCTGGAGGCTGAGGAGGGGAGGATCACTTGAGCCCAGGAGTTTAAGGTTATAGTGAGCTATGATGGCACCACTGAGCTTCAGCCTGAGTGACAGAGCAAGACTCTGTCTCTAAAAAAATATTAAAAATATAAAAGATGACAGAACATATTTAGTCTCTTAAAATACTTTGGAAAAATATCAAAGGAGCAAATATATATTCTTAGGAAACATTTTGGAAAGCTCTGATATAAAATATCTTGAGTAACTGAGAAATATATAAACAAATTTATATAAATGTGAAAGTAGCAGCCATATACATAGACTGGAATGCAACTGTGTGGCCATAGCTCACTGCAGCCTCAGGTTCCTGGACTCAAGCAATCCTTCGGCCTCAGCTTCTTAGTAGCTGGGACTACAGGTGCATAATACAACAGATAATATTTTATTTTTTGTACATGGGGGAAGGAAAGGGGTCTCACTGTGTTGTCTAGGATTGTCTTGAATTCTTTCCCACAAATGCTCCTCCAGCTTCAGTCTTCCAAAGTGCTAAGATTACAGGCATGAGCCACCGCACCTGGCCAGCTATACTTGTAAACAGTCCTTTGCCAAGTTCATTTGTTTAAGATTTCACATGTGGAGAAAACAATATTTTAATGGTCTTAAATACTGACTTCTCTAACTTTTAATGTTGAAGCATATTTTAAGAAGTAAGAACTATACAAATTTAGAAGTTATAACCCCAGCACTTTGGGAGGCCAAGGCGAGTGGATTGCCTGAGCCCGAGAGCTCAAGACCAGCCTGGGCAACTTGACGAGACCTCATCTCCACAATAAATCAAAAATTAGCCAGGCATAGGAGCGCGCGCCTGTAGTTCTGGCTGCTTGGAAGGCTGAGGATGAAGGATCACCGGAGCCCAGCTGGTCGACACTGGGGTGACCTTGAGTGAGCCACTGCCCTCCAACCTGGGGTGACAGAGTGAGACTCCAACTCAAAAAAAAAAAGTTAGGGAAAGATCACTGTTCTGCACTAAATGTTCAATGTCTAAAATCGGTTGTTTCATGTTGTTTTGCCAGTTTTCAAACTATTAATGGTTGGAGGGAAATTTCTGTAGTAATTGATCCTTCATGGGCAGGAAAGGACTGTAGATACTTTTAAAGTACAGCATGTCCAACAGGAAAGGCAAGATGAAGAAGGAGAGTGTGAGGGGTACCAAGACCAGAAGACCTTTTGCAGAAAGCTGACCGCATTCCTCCACAAAGAGGAAGAGCCTGAAGATGCGAAGGAAGAAGGAGTAATTGAGGAAATCCCTGGTATTCACAAAGAAAGGAAACAACAAAACGGGCATTGGAAGGGCCTTGGAGTAGGTGACACAAAGATGACTGTGTAAACAAACCCGACAGCCAGCTGCCAGTCAACGTCATTGAGAGGCCTCTGGTTTCTTTTTATTTTTTTTGAGTCGGAGTCTCACTGCGTCGCCCAGACTGGAGTGCAGTGGCCGCTCCCGGCCACCGCAGCCTCGACCTGCTGGGCTCCGGCGATCCTTCCGCCTCAGCCTTCCGAGCAGCCGGAATTACAGGCGCGCGCTACCACACCCGGCTGATTTTTTGATTTATTGTAGAGATGAGGTCTCGCTGCCCAGGGGGGTCTCGAACCCGCAGGCTCAGGCCATCCACACACCTCAGCCTCCCAAAGGCGCGGGATGACAGGCTGAGCCACCGAGCCCGGCTATGCCTCTGGTTTCTAATAATTTGTGACAAATATGCTGCTTATAACTGCACAAATATGATGACGGCATATCAGCATCTTGGGCCTTCTATACACTGAGGCTGCCATGAGTGTGCCACTGCACTCCAGCCTGGGCAACAGAGTGAGATTCTGACCCAAAAAAAAGGAAGAAAGAAAAAGAAAGAAGGGAATTACTAGGCTCCATATCTGTTCTTTTACTCAAGAGTCTCATACAGCCTCTCAAATAGGAAGGTCATGGTTTATTTGCTTACTCTTATAATCTGAGGTTTATATGGTTTATGAAGTTTCCCTGTTACTGCTTCATTAGCTGCCTGTGTATAACTCTCCATCTACCTCTGTAAAGTTTTTCCACAGGGCTTCTTTCCAGAGAAAGAATCCATTGGTAAAAAGAAAAAAACCAAAATGACCTTAACACGTTTGGTATAAATTATTAAAACATTTTGCATGGCCAGGCACGGTGGTTCACGCCTATAATCCCAGCACTTTGGGAGGCCGAAGTGAGAGGATTGCCTGAGCCCATGGGTTCAAGACCAGCCCGGGTAACTTGACGAGACCTCACCTCTACGGTAAATTAAGAACAATCAGCCAGGCACAATGGCAATACCTATAATTACAGCTACTTGGAAGGCCGAGACAGAAGGATCACCTGAGCCCAGCAGGTCGAGGATGCAGTGGCCGTGAGCGTGCCACTGAACTCCAGCCTGGGTGACAGAGTGAGACTGCGACTCAAAAAAGCAAAAAAATTTTGCAGTATATTTGTAAAATTTATCTCCAATCAGTTCAGTGTGATGACTTAGAAGCTGGGGATGTTCTGGGTGATCGTGGGATGGTGGTGGATGGAGGACAAAATATTAAACTAAGGGAGAAACAGAAGCCGAGAAAACAAAAAAGATCATTCGTTGGTGTGACTTTGAGAGGTTAAGGGACCAGGCATACTCCCAGAAGTGTGGACAATACGTTTCTCTTGTTTACACATTACTGGGTCTGTCACGCTTTGTTGTAGCAGCCTATGGTACATTTTCTTATGCACTTGGTCCGTTTCTGAATGTTTAGATTCCGTGTTCCATCAATCTTTTCATTCATCAAGAATGAATGAAGCCAGGGTCGGTGGCTCAGCCTGTCATCCCGCGCCTTTGAGAGGCCGAGGCGAGTGGATCGCCTGAGGCCGCGGGTTCGAGACCCGCCTGGGCAACTTGGTGAGACCTCAT
>NW_007252909.1:459514-466918 GCF_000164805.1 Carlito syrichta | reverse complement strand
GGCCACTGCACTCCAGTCTGGGTGACAGAGTGAGACTCCCACTCAAAAAAAAAAAAAAATGAATGAAAGGAATGAATGGCCAATTTTTTTTTTCTTTTTCAGACCTTAATTGGCTATTCTTCTTTGTATTTTCATGTCTCTCTATATATTTTGCAATAACGTACCTACCTCCAATATCTGATGGTATCTGTACTAAATCAAAATTAAACTCATAACTTACCTTAAGAAAAATTAATCTTAATAATCGCAAAGTTTTTTTTAACCTAAGAATATGAAGTGATTTTACTTGTTTGCATCAACAGCCATAAGTTTGAGAAACAATCTGTGGTTTTTTTTAATATGCTATACATATTTGTGTTAGATTTATTCTTATGTAGCTTACTTTACTTTATTAAAAAGGAAACTGAGGCACAATAAAACTTTAAAGAGTTTATTTGCATAAGAAGCAACTTATGAATTGGAGAGCAGCAGACCAAAATGGTTTAGGGTTTCAATGACAAAGCGTCAGAGGTAAGTATTTATTGGAAAAGTGAGAAAGAAAATAATTATTTGATGAGTTGCAGTTACAAAGTTGCCTTTTTAACAGGGTGCAGTGGCTCACACCTGTAATCCCAGCACTTTGGGAGGTGGAGGCAAGAGGATTACCTGAGCCCAGGGGTTTGAGAACAGCCTAGACAACATAGCAAGACCTCATCTCTACAATAAATCAAAAAATTAGCCAGGTGTGGTGGTGCACAACTATGGTTCCAGCTATTTGGAAGACTGAGGTGGAAGGATCACCTGAGTCCAGCAAGTAGAGGCTGAGGTAACCGTGATCGTGCCACTTCACTTCAGCCTTGGTGACAGAGTGGTACTCTGACTCCAAAACAAACGCTGCTTTTGTTTACCTTCTTGAAAAGGTTCTAGGTATGTAACTATAAGTTTGTTGGCTACTTCTAATTTGTTGAGCTTAAGTTTTGCTTTTCTATAATATAGGTCTTTGCAAGAAATAGCTCAAGTTAAGTTTGGTTTATGTTTGCAAATCAGACAAGGTTGGGGTCACTTATGAGGCCTAACTTGTTTTGTCCGGTTTTGTTCGCTCAGAGATTCTTTCAGTCTGATTTTCATTTGAATTTACTTTAACAGGCAAGGCATGATGACTCATATCTGTAATACTAGCACTTAGGGAGGCTGATGTGGGAAGATTGCTTGAGCCCAGAAATACAAGACCATCCTGGGCAACATAGAGAGACCCCATCTTTATTTTTAAAAATTTACTTTAACAATCTTTTGGCCGGGCACAGTGGCTTAAGCCTGTAATCCCAGAACTTTGAAAGGCCGAGGCAAGAGGGTTGCCTGATCCAGGCAAGACCAGTCTGGGCAACTGGGTGAGACCTCGTCCCTACAATATATCAATTAGCCTGTAGTTCCAGCTACTTGAAAGGCTGAGGCGGAAGAATCGCCTGAGCCCAGCAGGTCAACACTGGGGTGACCGTGAGCCTGCTACTGCACTCCAGTCTGGGTGACAGAGTGAGACTCTGACTCAAAAAAAAAAAAGGAAAGGAAAAAATCCAATATTTTTGTAATGTTCAGTGCCATCCAACTGTAACTTGTAAATCACTATTTTTGGACATACATAGGCACTTTTGTGTGCTTTGAAGGCATGTTCTGGTTTTACACTGACCTGTGGTGTGTGATCATTAAATTGGCTGCATTCACTGAATGACACACTGCTGCCTCAGCTATAACAAGAGCTGCGGGGGCTCGGGAGGTCAGGGTGGAGATGAAGCAGAAGGGAAGGGAAAACCGCCCTCTAACCCACACATACAGTGAAAACAAACTTCATATGGATGAAATGCATAGTTACCTAAGATTTGGAACTCTCAAAAACATGTTTATCGCATCACTATATAATATGGAGATGACAAGGCAAAGGATAAAACAAACACCCAAGTATTTTTATTTTTCCTATATAAAAATTGAGTACATTTAGGCTGAGGGCAGTGGATCAAGCCTGTAATCCAAGCACTTTGAGAGGCTAAGACAGGAGAATTGTTTTAGCTCAGAAGTTTGAGATCAGCCTGGGCAATAAAGCGAGACTTCCTCTTAGTAGAAAAAAAAATCAGAAAATTAGACAGATATGGTGGCATTCACTTGTAGACCCAGCTTCTCAGGAGACTGAGACAGAAGGATCACCTGAGTCCAGAAATTTGATTCTACCACTTTACTCCAGCCTGGGCAACAAAGTGAGACTTCAACTCAAACAAAATAAAAAATTAAGTACATTTATATGATGAATTGTCACATAATCCCAGTGTAAAAGGACAATAGAAAATAGATTAAATAAGATATGACAATATGCTGAATGACAATACCTATATTAATTAGATTGAAAATCCCCTACACTAAAAGAAGGTAATTGAAACCTATAAAATAGTTTAAAATTTGGCAAATGATATGAGCCAGGTGAAGAATGACTATGATCAATAACCATTTGAATATACCTTGTCATAAGTTTTATATAAAGAAAGTGCAAAGTAAGCAACAATGGCATGGTGATTTTACCAAACTAAATAATAATAATAGTAAACATTCTCCATAAGATAATTCTATTAAAGGTTAGTGGACATCAGTCCTCTGTGGACTTGGGCTAGGGAAGTGAAGAGCTGCAGCCATTTATGAATGCAAGAGGGAGAATACAAATATATATTCATTTTGTGACACTTTCCAGTGCACAAACACACATAGGAATAATGACACTCTAATATGTTTCTAATTGGAAAGAAATGTGTGACTGTCATATCAAAGAAACATCAAATGTCTCACGTAAAATAAACGACTTGTTGGTAATCTTAGCCCTCGAGGAAGCCATTTGTGTGTTGTCCAAGTTCCTTTCCTAAGTTGGCCCCAGGTTCTGTCATATCCAAACACCATGTGTCCACAGTGGTCTGAGAAGGAGCAGGTCTATTCTTGCTCCTAGAGCTTCAACTTCTGCTGAATATGGTCCAGAAACCCCAACTCAAGCCTCATCTGACCCATGGACAGGCTCAATAATCCCCTGCCCGGGGAATTATCCCTCTTCCTCCCAGGAGGAGCTCTGGGTTTCTCCATCAGGGATGGAACCTGGGACCAGACGGTGTATCCCGGGTGGATCAAGCCCTCAGCAGGAAAGACACTGGCCACTTGTCTGGTTAGCCCCATGGCACAGAGATCCCTCCCTCCCACCCTCAGAGTCTGTGAGCTCAGAGAGCTGCTCCCAGGGCAGCAGAGATTGTACCTGTTGTGGGCTGGTCCTGATAAATGGCCTCAGACATCATGCACAAGGAGGTCACCATGCTTTTCCAAAGCGGTGGTGGATGATCTCCTGGGATCATAGGTTTGGGCTGTTTGCTGCACCCAGACTGGACTCTCAGGAGTTCTCTATGGTGGGCATTGTATTTTTTTCTTGGATTTACTTCTGTGTCCTGTAATGGAGGCCTTTGGTTTCTTTCCAAAGTCAAGCTGTGCTCATCTCAACATTTCTCTGTGGAAGAAACTTGAGCATGAAAGACTTACCATAACAGTTTCCATGGATCTCATTCCAGAACCTCCCAATGCATTTTCAGGTGATCCCTACTTGTCTCTCCTTCCCCTCCTTAACTTTCTCAATCTCCCTGAGGAAGGAGGTTGGACCTCTCCCAGGTCTCCAAGTGCTCTCTGGATGCCAGGATCTCTAAAATCCTCTCAACCACAGAGGAACCGCTTACCTGGTTAAGGCCTGTGTAAATTCCTTGCTTGTTTGTTCTTTGGGGCAAAAATCTAGGATCCTATCCATTCTGTCTTGGCAGCTGTTCATTTTCCTCTTTCTGAAGTTCTCCCCCATTGAGGTGGATTCCAATCCTGTGGATAAAATGAAAGTTTGAGTGAGCGCCTCCAACAGAACCTCCCAGAAGCCCGAGTCCATCCTGGACACACTAGAGCTGAAGCTGCCTCTAACACGTGGTTTTCCTCTGTTGTCCAGAGTCCAGGATCTGTGAGGCCCTGACTGCCTAAGAGCTTCCAGTTTTCTTCCCAGGGGAGGCCATGTTACACCTGCCCTGTCTTTTCTTTTCTTGGAAGAGTCATTCTTAGCTGATCTGGCAGTGCTGTTTCTGGCTTTGAGCTTAGTTTCCATGGAATTCTCCTTCTTATTTGGATTGTTCTCTGATCCCAGTGCAAAAGGGAGTTCAGCTGACTCACATATCCTTATGCACACAGCCCCATGGTCTTTCTTTGCATCATATTTGTGGGTCATTCTCTCAACTTGGGTTTTTCAGCCTGTGGCAAGAGTGATGGAAAGAATACAATTCCAAGGGATTCTTGCCACGTTTCTCAAAGTGCCCTTTCCCATTCTCAATCTCAAAATGAAACCTACCAAAGACACAACTCGGTATCCCTGATTTCACGTCCCCTTCCAGCTTCCATAGGAAAAACCCAAGACCTTACCTCACCTTTGGGTGCGATTCTCACTGGAAAGGGAGGAGAGTATTTTGCCTTTTCTTGCTAATGATTTCTCCTCTTCATCTAAGTCCCTTGAATAAAGATCTGCTGGAAAGGGGCCTGGCCTATAGAGTCTGAGATGAAGGGGCAGTGGGGATCGACGTCTTCAGGACACAATCTTATGCTGACGTTCAAGGAAAGGGTCCTCTCTCTTACCCATCCAGACTCAGGGTGCAGGGTGTGGTGCTGAACTTGCCTTTTAAAAGCTCCTTCAGCTAGCCGGGTTCGGTGGCTCAGCCTGTAATCCCAGTACTTTGGGAGGCTGAGGTGAGAGACCCACCTGGGCAACTTGGCGAGACCTCATCTCTACAATAAATCAAAAATCAGCCAGACGTGGCAGCGCGTGCCTGTAGTTCCAGCTACTCGGAAGGCTGAGCAGAAGGATCGCCGGAGCCCAGCAGATGAGGCCGCGGTGGCCGGGAACGGCCACTGCACTCCAGTCTGGGCAACAGAGTGAGACTCCAACTCAAAAAATAAATAAATAATAAATAATAAATAAATAAATAAAAGCTCCTCAGCGGAATGTGGCTCGCTCCTATTGGCTAAAAAGATTCTTCTCTACTGCCACTCATCTGTGGCTCATTAAAGAACATTTCAGGTTTTGATTGCCACTGGGGCCTAGTCACATAAGGGGAGACTTCTCATGGCCCTGTCGCAGTGTTTGAAGAAGCAGAATAATAAAATAAGGGGATACAGAGACTGGAATGCAGACAACTCATCCCTGTCTTCTTTCTGACCCCAGTTCCCACTTAGAAGTATTTAAGACCCTTCCCAGATCTCAAGATACAGAATTCAGCAGACTATATGGGGGTGGTGAGCAAAAAAACCCAGAATCTATTTATTTAAAAAGTGTACTTGTTCTTCCATGTTTGAACCCCATTCACCTTCAAAGTACTCTCGGTTCGATGCAACACACCTGTCGAGATGCTTTTTCCACTGCTCAAAACAGTTTTGAACTCATCGATTCTGACACCTTTTCGTGTTTCTGCCACTTTTTGTTTCCCTCCTTCTCCATAAGCAAGATGTTTTTCTTTGAGGATTTTTTTATCCAAGAAAACAAACGAAAGGCAAGTCACTTGGGGTGAGATCAGGGGGATAGGGAGGATGGGAGCAGGGATTTGTGCCGTTTTTGGCCAGAAACTGCTGAACACTCAAAGCAGTGTGGGCAGGTGTGCTGTTGTGGTGGAAGAACCAGTCACCTGTTTGCCCCGACTTGGGACATTCCTTCTGCAACACAGTCTCTCACAACACTGCTAGGCTGGTACACTGATGCTGATGGATTCTTAGATTACTGATCTAGTGGGGGAAGCCTGTAGCACAAGGGATTCACACTCCAAAAAGATAATTCAGGTTTTTGCATCCCCCTTCCTATATGGATATGGGCAGATATGTACATGGAGAAAATTATATACGACATTAAAGTTATACACAGATGTGTAGATGTTATAATGTATCAAATGTTTGGAAATGACAGATACCAAATTATAGTTGATTGTATTAGATATGCACACTTGTGATAAAATGAAAATGCAGAAAAATTAAAACACTAAATGAAATATTCCTTTCTATCATGAAAATGGGGTGGATGATTAGATAAAATATACTAGCATTAAATGGATTTCATTTGAGTAGATGCTGACGTAATCATCCCCTTATTCTTGAGGAGGCAGAAAGTCAAGCTGGAGAGGGAACCTTCCCCTCACCTCACCCTTCTGTACTCATCCTGGGGACACCATTGGGTTCTCTAGAATTTTCTAAGCATCCACAACCAAGTTGATAAATTCAACTAGATTTTATTAAGATCCTTATACATTTTACTCTCTCTCCTTGTGTCTCTGTTTAAAGTGGACTATAATTATGACTTTAGTGTCGTTGATTTCCAGACATCTAAGGGACCACTTGTCTATGCCCTGTCCGAGAAAACCAGTACACATGGGAGATAAACACTGGGTATACACAGAAATAAAGCTGAGAATGACAGACACTGGAAACTCCTAAACAAGGGTTGACAAACTACCTATTGGGTACCATGCTTACTCTTTGGATGACGGGTCCAATAGAAGCCAAAACATCACCATCATGGAATAAGCCAAAGTAACAAACCTTCACATGGACTTTCTGAGTCTAGAACAAAATAAGCTGGGCTCGGTGGCTCAGCCTGTAATCCCACACTTTGGGAGGCTGAGGTGAGAGGATTGCCTGAGCCCGCGGGTTGGAGACCTGCCTGGACAGGCGAGACCTCATCTCTACAATAAGTCAAAAACTAGCCGGGCGTGGTAGCACGCCTGTAGTTCCAGCTACTTGCAAGTCTGAGGCGGAAGGATCGCCGGAGCCCAGCAGGTCGAGGCTGCGGTAGCTGGGAGCAGCCACTGCACTCCAGTCTGGGCGACAGAGTGAGACTCCAAATCAAAAAAAAAGGAAAAGTAAAACAAAATAAAAGGCCAATACCCAAATCCAAAATGCTGTCCTCACATTTACTTTTGAAAGCTGCCTGTAATGATGCTGACTCACTGACCTCTCTCCTTCTTAACCACAGGGATCTTGAAAGTAGTCAGTTCTCAGTGTTAGGTTTAAGGTGGGGGCAGTGCCTGGGTGTACGCTGGTGACCAGAGATCCGACGAATGCAAAGATTTGCAGCAAACAAAGAGATGAAAGAAGAAATGGTTTCTTTTAAGAAAAGTTCGCTTCCCACAGACAAAAGAGGGCCAGCACTCTAAGATGAGTGTGGCACCGTAGCCCCTCTCCAAGCCCCTGGCTTCAATCCTTCCCCGGAAATGTTGCAATCACATAGACATAGCTGCCTTGACGCCCTTGTTGACCACTTAAGAATGTCTTGGAAGCCGGGCTCGGTGGCTCAGCCTGTAATCCCACACCTTTGGGAGGCTGAGGTGAGTGGATGGCCTGAGC
>NW_007252909.1:457341-459494 GCF_000164805.1 Carlito syrichta | reverse complement strand
ATTCCGGCTACTTGGAAGGCTGAGGTGGAGGGATCGCCAGAGCCCAGCAGGTCGAGGCTGCGGTGGCCAGGAGCTGCCACTGCAGTCCAGTCTGGGTGACAGAGTGAGACTCCAACTCAAAAAAAAAAAAAAAAGAATGTCCTGGAGACCCTGAGGAGGGGATCCCAGTCACCAGGCACAGAGTCACAGCTCTCACCAGCCCCAGGAGTTTATTTTCAGATTACAATAGGCCGATAATGGTCATATTTGAGGGGTCTGTGTTTCCAGAAAGACAAAGTTAGCAGAGTTAATCTTTGCCTAAAGAATGCACTTCTCTAGGGCACAGTTTCCACTTTTTCATCACTGTGTTAGGATCTAGAAACAAAATGGCTGAAAGGACAGGCCAAGAGCGGGAAGTGCATTTGTCTTTACTCTTCTTCCTAAATCTTAATACAATGATGAGAAAGTAGAAGCCATGCTTTTGGAGAAATGCACACTTTAAGTGAAATTAACTTTACTGACTTTGTCTTTTCAGAAACAGACTTCCAGGTATCAGAGGTATCTCATAGTGGCAATCAAACTTGCCTACAGTAAAGGGAATTTACAAGGCCTAAGACATCATACTTTGGTCAAGGACTGCAAAAGTCATGAAACTTGTAATTACAAAAGTTATGACCCACCCAGAGGGGGAGCGGGTAGGGACTTGATCTTCCAGTAGAACGGGCCCTATCTACAGGGAAGTCAAGGATCACCCGAAGCTACCTACTGGGAATGTCTAGGAGATAGGGAGGAAGTGCACACTCCATTAGCTCCAAGGAAAGACATTTGGGAAGATACAGAAGAATTAGAATCCTTGCCATGCCCTTCTCTAGGGGGTATGATAATATGGACAGACACTAATGGGTCTCTGTGTCACAGGATCTCCAAGACATCCACAGGTAGTCGACAAGGAAGTCACAGCAGTCATGGCAGTCACATGCTACATCTCCAAGAAAAGGATTTTAGCCAAGACTTGGGGGGCTACAAGGCCACACTCGCCTAGAGTGTAGGCCCACTCCCTATCTGTGGGGGGTGAACTTTTCTTAAATAAATCTTTTCTTTTCTCACCTCTGTGTGTTGCAATTCTTGGCAATTTACTCGGATTTCTGGCTTGCCAGCTCCAGCAGTGCTGCACCTCCCTGCACCTCTCCACTCTCACCCTGCCGTACCCTAAAATGGCTTCCCGCTCTCGGTCTGTCCTTTCACTCAGGACACATGACCAGGACCAAAATGGGCCCAGTGAGTGCTGGGGTTAAGCCCTGTCCCACAGCCCTTGGGTCAAATAAGAAGGAGAAGCAGAACCTGAAACCAGCTCCAGAGCCCTTTACTAAGGTGGACAGAAGGAGCAGAGGCAGAGATGAGACTACTGGAATTCCAGAGTTTCCTTCTATACTCTGCACCCACAGCCTTCTCAAGTATGGCTGGAGAATCGCAACAGAAATACAAAGAAGCTCCATTTTACACCAGAGTTTCTTGCACAGGAGTTCTTTCTACAGCTGGAGGATCATTGTGGACAGGTACACAAGGCAATCTTGAAGCTGTACATGGCAGGTCAAATAGCAACAGCATGCAAGTTAAAATCCATCTTGACTGCACATCAAGAAACCACAGGAGGCTGAATCTGACAAACATGGAGAATCCTTGGCAAAGGTCACAGGAACTTCGATGTTTCCCTAACTGTATGAAAGGGTAAACTGAGGCGAAGTGGGCCAGTGCCAGTGCCAATGCTACAGGAATAATGCAAAATTGCAACACGGAAGAAAGTAGAAAGAAGTAAAATTTATTATTCACTTTTCACAGATTGGAAAGGGGGCTGACACTCAGAGGCAAGTGTGACATCGAAGGACCAAGAACTGGGTATATTTAAGGGCCTTTGGGGCAAGGGGGTTTAGGCCCCAGAGGAATGTCCAGGGCTTCGGGCCTTTGATGTTGATTGTAGTCACATGAGTCTTAGATCTGGAGGTTGCCAGACGTTAGCATCTCGTGCTCAGGTAGTGAGCTAGACGGGAGGAGACAAAGGGAGGGGGTATTCCTGCAAGAAACTTGTCAAATGTTTGCAGTCCACAAACTCCTTGACTAAAAGGTGGTCTAGCCGGGCTCGGTGGCTCAGCCTGTAATCCCGCGCCTTTGGGAGG
>NW_007252909.1:442258-457192 GCF_000164805.1 Carlito syrichta | reverse complement strand
AAAAAAAAAAAAAAAAAAAGGTGGTCTATTATCATTTCTATGACCCTGTCCTTGTCTTGTATCTGATGGAGATTTTCCGAGGGGGTGAGGTAGGTTGCTTGTTACTTGGCCTGCAGTAGGACAAGTACTTGGTCTGAACGCTGCACTTGGTCTGAACGCTTCCTAAAACCTGCCTGTTGGAAATGTATCTATGTCTAACCTGTCTAGAGTCAAGGCTTGTCAGGGCTAAAGTCTCAGCAAAACTGGCTATGCTGAGGCAAAAAGACTATGCTAAACTAAGTTTATTCTAGGTTTCTATAGGTACCGCCTCTCACACTGTGCTTGCTTCCTGTCACACAAGTGGGGACAGGAAGTTGAGACACTGAACATAATTTGTTCTGCAGAAAAAAAGAGCCACAAAGGAAGATCCTACTGCACAAGGTTCCTAGTATACTTTAGCTGAAGCATCAGCAAAACTAAAGAATAATGAGAGAATCTGCTCTGAGGGTGTTTTTCCTCGATTCCCTGCTCAGTTGCTCTCTTGGGTCCCTGGTTTACTTTTCTTCTATAAGCATTATCTAAAAAATGCAGAGTGATCAACAGAATTCCTAATCTATATGTTCTTTTCTTTCTTTCTTTTTTCTTTTACCATTATTTATATGTACACCACAGTGAGAAATGAACTCACCTGTCCAAAATCAGAGGATGGACACGGAGATGTGGACTGCAGCAGAAGCGAGACTTTAATAACTTGCAGATCGGGTGCCTGGTGGACAGCCACACGGGGGCTGTTACAGTTAGTATATTTGTAGCCTAGAAGGCTAGTCCCTCCCCTGGTCTCCCACAGGCTGGGATCCACAGGGTCACAACTCTTTCCCGGATGTCACATACCTGGCACACATCAATTGGGTCACATAATTAGTTCATTTGCATGTCCTATTTGCTGATTGGTTTAGAGAATTTCATTTTGATCAGTTCCCTCCAAAATTTGCACATAAAAGCCCACCAAAGTGAAAGACCTCCCCAAAAAAAGAAAACAAAGAAGCAGGAAGTGACTCAGCAAAGGCATTTAAACATGATTCAAGGTTCATTTAAAAAATAAATAATTCAGCCAGACTCGGTGGCTCAGCCTGTAATCCCAGCACTTTGGGAGGCCGAGGTGAGTGGATTGACTGAGCCCGCAGGTTTGAGACCCACCTGGGCAACGTGGCGAGACCTCATCTCT
Source organism: Carlito syrichta (assembly GCF_000164805.1). NCBI lineage: Eukaryota > Metazoa > Chordata > Mammalia > Primates > Tarsiidae > Carlito > Carlito syrichta. The sequence goes on along the minus strand of NW_007252909.1, from coordinate 455,988 downwards.
ACAATAAATCAAAAAATTAGCCAGGCGTGGTAGCGCGCGCCTGTAGTTCCGGCTACTTGGAAGGCTGAGGCGGAAGGATCGCCGGAGCCCAGCAGGTCGAGGCTGCGGTGGCCGGGAGCGGCCACTGCACTCCAGTCTGGGCGACAGAGTGAGACTCCAACTCAAAAAAAAATAAAAAAATAAAAAATAAATAATTATATTTCTTACAACCACCAACTTGCTACTGTGGGCATTTCTGTGCACACGTTCAAGTAGTATTATCAGATGCCTTCCAGAAGGTAGAATAATGTATGCAAAAACATGAGATTTCAACTTTTTTTTTTAATTCAGGATCTCACTCCGTTGCCAGGTTGAAGTGCAGTGGCACTCTAAGACGAGCACCAAGAAGACGAGAGAGTAAGCCCGTAGTCAGGCAAAGAGAAATAAATTTACTGAAGGGGAGTCACCAGCCCCCTCTGTTCTTTGTGGGTTCCTTTTATCCCCCTAGCCAGGGTTTGGTGGTCACGTAGCACGCGCAGATCTGGAAGAGACAGGGGTCTGGTGGTCACACAGCCTTGAAGAAGCAGTTTGGGGGAGGCCTTGAGATGTGCTCTTTGAAAAAGCAGGAGTTGGCCGCAGAACAGTCAGTAACAGGACGCCGTTTATGAGGATGCAACAGATGTAAGCAGTGAGCTATTTTAACAACAACTCCCCTGCTCCTTCCCCCATCTAAGTCCTGTCATTCCAGCCTTTTTCTGTAGGATAGGGCCGAAGATCAATTTTCTATAACTGCTTCCTGCTGAACAAGGATGTCACCTGGATGTGATTTTAAAAAAGACGGCAATGTGGGTCCAAGGGGTCAAACTGGGTTTGAAGTTTTTGATCATTTGAATGGGTTAAAAGTAGTGTATGGACAGTGTAGTTAGCCAAGGCTCGTTGGCGGTCCTGAAAGAATTTCAAAAAGAGATGTATTAAACACGAATCGAAAGTAAAAGTGAGAATAAGTAGAAGGAGAGGGCATAGAAAGGGCAGGGCCGATGACATTCAATTCCAGTTATTTAACCAATTTTCTCATGAATTACTGTGGCGCTGACGTATTCTCGAGGTGCTGTTTGTTAGCTTTTTGCTGCCTCCGTTATAACACCCGATTCATTGGCATAGAACCAGCAGCCTTTTCCCAAAAATAAGCACAGGCCTCCTTTTTCTGCTGTGAGGAGGTCTAACCCTCTTCTATTTTGGAGAACTTCAGCTACCAGGGAATTTAACTGGTTTTGGAGAGTGACAAGTCCAGTGGCTACTTTCTGTATGCCCTCAGTCAGTTCCTCTGAAAGACTTTGATAGTATTTTAAAGAGGTGGTAAGTCCTGCCGTCCCTGCCCCAATCTCAGCCGTTATTTCTAAACCTATTAATAAAGGAATGAATTGCCCATTTGGATTGGTTGTGGATTAGTGGGACAGGGAGTGTTTGTTTGGAGCAATAGAGGTATCTGGGGCTAGGTATGCCAGGGTACACGCTCCTGTCCAGTTAGTAGGGAGATATAAGTATGTGGTGGTTCCACATAAGAAGAAAATTCCAGGAGACAGGAGCTGAAATCAATAGTAAATAAGAGTCTGTCAGGGTATTTGTCGGCAGCTTCACAGATTGACAGAGAGCCCGCCAGCAGGGCTCCCACAATAGGAGTATTTGTGTTATATGCAAAAAGAGGTCTTCCTGAGAGGGCCAGAGAGTGTCTTAGAGTTTCTGAGACATTATAGATGGATCGGCCTGAAGGAAAGGTGAGATATGAAATGTAGTTACAGAGATGTGGGGATATAGTTTCTAACCAAGGGTCAGAATTGTTCATAGAGTTTTGTCTGGAAAAGCAGAAAGGAGCCAGTTGTTGTAGACAAATGTTAGAGGTGGTGGGTCCCTCTTGCTGGTTTTGCATGGATAGAAGTGAGATTTGTAATGAAGGAGGTTAATATTATGTCAAGATTTCTTATTTGATTAGCTGTATACAAAAAACGTCTATATGATGCAAAGAGAGGTTTTCCTCTATATGTGTGACAAAGAGAGGAGTGTGCATGAGTCCATCGTTCGGTGGAAATGGGGAGTGTCGACCCTCCAGACGAGGCGATGGATCAGCAGATCCAGCAATTGCTAACTAAGACTGGATTTGAGGTACTGAGTAGACGATGGGTTCAATTTAGACTTTTGAAGAGGTAGGCAAGTTTGGGGGCGGAAGGAGATACAAAAGGAGTGGGTGAAAGAGATCCATCTGCCTGCCACCTGGATAATTACTCTTGGTAATTAAGAGAGGGTGATGACAGACAACATGGGAAAATGTATCTAGACGGATGTTAGTAAGAGGAGACCCCAGAGGATAAGAACTATAGCAAGGTAAGCAAAGCAGAGGTCCTGGGCACCTTCAGGTTTCATTTAGAAAGTGATAGTACAAAGATTTTGAAAAGTAAAATATCTTTTTTGTAGCAAAGACGGCAGGGGGTAACAAGACAGCAGGGGGTAACAAAGACAGCTGGGGGAAATAACCAGCAATTCTATTATAGAACAAAAGTGCCACACAAGATTTTTTTCCTTTTAACCAAAAACATTACCTTTATAGTAACAATTTTTTACATTTTTCCTTTGCTTTTTTTTTTTTTTTTTTACCTTTTAGATAACTTTTTCCCTTTATAGTTTGAATTAATGTTTAGTAACATTTGATTAAGATGAGGCTATAAAATTTCAACATGGATGGCCAGGACCAAAAGCCCGGCACCTGTGTTAATTAAGAAATTTATTTGGGTTTCAGTGTCCCAGTATTCACCTGGGGATTGTTGGGGTGATGGTGAGCCAGTGCCAGGCACTTTAGCAGATTTCCAGGCCTCCGTAAGTGACCACTATCTGGGAGCCCAGTGTTCTCTCCTCGCTTCAGAAGAGAGTACACCTGTTTCTCAATGGCTTTTTGGCCTGCACAGTGGACAAGGTCCAGAAGGCTTAGGCCTCTTTGAAAGCTTTTAGTGGCCCCACAGACTGTACCCACAAGCAACAAACACCATCCCCTTAGCAGCTTTATTTTTACCAGGTCTCTGAGGGGCAGTTGGAGTTTTGTCGCTAATTGCAACTGCCCATTGGGGCGCTTCTTTGACTCTCTGGTTCTGCTGCCCTCCATGTTGGCACTGTTTCTTTTCTTAATGTTTTGACTGAAAAAAACTTAAAAGCTTCTTTTTAATAGGTTACACATAAGAAACTTTTGACCCTTTTTCCATTTGTAACAGTCTGATGCAAAGCCCTTTCGAGTGAACAGACCCCAGGGATGTGAAATGATTTATTCCTACATATTTACAATTATGAATGGGCAAATATGCTTAAAAACCTTATAAATTATTAAATTTAGTTGTAAGATGTGGACAATTAGGTGACCGTGATCAGTTCCTATCCTTATTGTGTTTACACAGTATTTTATCCATCCGGCAGGAGACATACTAGGCTTAGTAAAAATGACTTAACTAGGTGGGAAGGGCCAGTTCCCTAACCTTATCATGTCATGCAGGGTGTTTAGCATTTAAAACATTACCTGTCAGCTGGGCTCGGTGGCTCAGCCTGTAATCCCGCGCCTTTGGAAGGCTGAGGTGAATGGATTGCCTGAACCCGCGGGTTCGAGACCCTCCTGGGCAGTGAGACCTCATCTCTACAATAAAAAAAATTAGCCGGGTGTGGTAGCGCACGCCTGTAGTTTCAGCTACTTGGAAGGCTGAGGCAGAAGGATCGCTGGAGCCCAGCAGGTCGAGGCTGTGGTGGCCGGGAGCGGCCACTGCACTCCAGTCTGGGCAACTGAGTGAGACTCCAATTCAAAAAATAAAGTAAAATAAAATAAAATAAAATAAAACATTACCTGTCTCGTAAGAGGGTGCTAGTTAAGCACAACAGATGACTTAACTTTTTTTTTAATGAAATACACTTTAGTGAGCCTGGTATAACAAACACTGGTGTTATCTAGCATTAATGTATTAACATATGGTAAAGTTGGAAGTAAAATTTTATTAGAGTACTTGCACATTTAGTTGGAAAAGCAGATTAAAATTACTATTGATTTGTTTAGTTGGTTAACAGGATTAATTAACACATGTTGTCTTTACTTTTGTCTGGGAAGAAGGTTGATATAGTCCCAGTGTAGATCTAATTTGAGAGAGATTTATCATAAAAAACAAGCATGAACTTTAATATTTTTTGTCCCAGCCACCCCCTGAGAAGAGACCAGTTAGTGGAAACCTGAATGGGCTTCCCAGGTACACATTGAGGGTGGTGAGGAGGTAGCACATACAGTTTGACTGGCTGCAGCTAGTAGGGCTGGCGCCAGAGGGTTTTTAGGCAGTGGTGGAAGGGGGGTGAGAAGGCTGCAGGCTGCGATCAGGCGCTGCCACCTTTGGTGTCAGGCCCCAACCCCGAAGGTGAAAGAGAAGAGGGACTGGAGGCCAGGTTTGGATGTCACCGGCCCCTCCTCCACAGGTAGAGGTGGAGGGCAAGGACAAGCAGGAAGGGAAACTGAGGGAGCGTGGAGTAAAAGCAGATTATGGGAGCTAAGAGGCAAAAATACGGCAAGAGGATTGGATATCTCGGTGGCGAGTTAACTTACAAAAGGCCTGAATATATGGAATTTTAAGGTACTTGTCATTTCCTTTTAAGTCCAAGTCAAGCTGCAGGAGTGTATTAGGAGTTAAGGAGTCACCTTTTCGGCTAGGTTTTATCATCCCCCCAGCTTATATTGTGGAATTTTCCATACTTGGCCACCCGCTGAAAGAATCAGCTGGGACAAGGTGGGCCGGGGCTGGTGCCCGGGTCCTTAAGCGGTAAAAGGAAACAGTTGGGGTGGGCTCTTGGTTGTATGGATTTGTCTTGGGGTTTTAAAAGCAACTTGGCGAGACCTCATCTCTACAATAAATCAAAAAAAAATATCAGCCGGGCGTGGTAGCGCGTGTCTGTAGTTCCAGCTACTCAGAAGGCTGAGGCAGCAGGATCGCCGGAGCCCAGCGGGTCGAGGCCGCGGTGGCCGGGAGCGGCCACTGCTCTCCAGTCTGGGTGACAGAGTGAGACTCCAACTCAAAAAAAAAAGTCCAAGAGACCCAAGAACTTATTCAAATAAAAAAGCCAGGGGTCCAAAAGCGTATTTAAATACGCGGGTGTGTGGTTGATAAACGAGGGATGACTTCCAGGAGGTGTAGAAAGGCATAGGCCGCTGTTGACGTTTGAAGGCTTTTTGTGAAGTTGCTTCGCCAACAAAAAGAAAAATAGCAAAGAAACCAAGCACTTTGTCTCCCTAGGGAGTAGCCCTAGGCAGAGATTGCCAGTTATCCTCCAAGATTCAGCCTGGTCCACGGGAAACTTAAGAAACTTAAGAGACGTCGGTTAGAAGGAAGTAAAGAGTTAGCTCTAGTTTTTCCCCCTGTCGGGCCACAGCCGTTTGATGTTTTTCACTAGGACTTTTTCGCACACTGAAGTGGGGCCTCAGTCAGAGCTTTTTTTTTTTTTGAGTTGAAGTCTCACTCTGTCGCCCAGACTGGAGTGCAGTGGCCGCTCCCGGCCACCGCAGCCTCAACCTGCTGGGCTCCGGCGATCCTTCCACCTCAGCCTTGCGAGTAGCCAGAAATACAGGCACGCGCTACCACGCCCGGCTGATTTTTTGATTTATTGTAGAGATGAGGTCTCACTGCCCAGACGGGTCTCGAACCCGCGGGGTCAGGCAATCCACTCACCTCAGCCTCCCAAAGGCGCGGGATGACAGGCTGAGCCACCGAGCCCGGCTCAGTCAGAGCTTTTAATGTAGTTCACATAGAGTTACCAGTTAGGAAATAAGGAAGAGAGAGATCTCAGAAATCTCAGTGGAACCTTCAGAAAATGTTAGGGTCAGGAGGGTGCGGAGGGGGCACAGCACTGCCAGGGCCAGCGTGCCAGAGGTGTGCTCTGGCAACCAGAGATTCGAGTAGCACAAAGAGATGAAGAAAGAAAAAATTTATTTAAGAACAAGATTCTTTTCCGCGGACAGGAAGAGGGCCTATGTATTTTATTAGTATGTGCCTAAGAGGCTTGCCATACCCATTTTTTTTCCTCTTGGAGAAAGGTAGAGGAAAGTATAATATAAATATTAAGTCAGTTTAAGTCGCAAGACTGGGTAAGATATTTCGATTTTTTTTTAGATAATTATCAGGGTTTGAGGAGAAGAGGCCAAGACACTTTCTGATTTGAGATAGGTGGAGAGAGAGAATGGGGTGTGAATTGGAACAGTACCTTCTGTCCCGGCTACTTCCTGTAAGGGGAGGAGTGGCCCAGGGAGAGCAGCACGGTTTTGTTGTGAAGTTTTCTGTTTTAAGGTTGTTTGGGACGGACGGGTGTGGGGAAGGTATTTAGCAAGATTGGAGTGGTACCTTGGGACAGTGGGGCAGGGATGGGACTGAGGCTTCGAGCTTGCTACTGGCACGGGTATAGTGCCTGCTAGTGTGTTTTTACTAATCATAAAATGAGTCAGAATTAGCAAGCATTTAATTTTTCAAACTGGTGGTCACACAAAGCACAAATAATTTTCACCTATTGTCCTTTGACCACCACTGAGGCTGGATGCTTTTTTATGTGAGAGATGACCACTTATATTTCTTTGACTGTAAAATGTTTTCGCACATCCTGTGTCCTTTTTTACATTGAGATTGTGCTTTTCCTCTTTCTTGTCAGGGGCTCCTAACATGTTTTACTTGAATGCCTTCCCTCCCACATCATCCTAGGAAGCTGTTGCCCAGGCGCACATCTCAGAATTGATCTGTCCTGGATCTGTTCTCATAAATCAGCTGACTGTCAAGAAACCTGAGATGTGATCCTTCCACTTGGCAATGCCTCCTATCAAGAAGTGATCTGGGATCCCTTTTTCCTCATGCACAAAGGATGGGAGGTGGGTTTATTGATCGGCCCCATGTGAGACTCAAGCACTCTGGCCAGGACTCGACCCTCACTGCCAAAATAACAGTCAACAGGCCTGAAATTTTCTCTCATGATATTCCTCGGCCTGCCACCAAGCCCCTTGTCCTGGCCACCTCAACCTCTGGTTCAAACTTGTGTTGAGATAAATACAAATCCAGCTCTCTGGCTGCCAAGAATATATGTGGCCAGGTTACAAATTGAGCATTCAGGGACCCAGCAAGAGGTCTTTCCAGGGTCCCAGCAAGACTTTCTAGAATTGCCCAAAGATACTGAGCCTCAGTTTGTTCCACACCCTACCCTCAAAGAGAATTGGAGATGGAATCTGAGAGCCATAATTCTAGCCTCCTCCCTAGTGAAAATAAACTTGGACTCAGATAGGCAGCCTAGGTGACCATAAGGACACAGGCCCAGACGCTGAGAAGTAATCATGCTTCCCCACAAGAGACCTCAACTGAGTTCTCTCAAAGCCTACATTGTCCCCCAACCTCCACCATCCAGACACGTTCCAGAATAGCCTCCAGAATTGTCCTGAAGAGATGAGACCAAAGATGGTGGAGCTCCAAGATCAGAATGGCTGTCTCGCCTTCCCCAAGAGATCTATACTCATTGGTGAGAGCCCTCACACCTTAGAGGCTTAGCCTATGTCCCAGTAAGTGTCCCCTAGGAGGACCTTCTGGTCTCCTTCTCTGAGAAGAGTGCCCAGAAATTAGATCCTTTATGCGAGGAGTACCCAGCCACTACTCTCACATGACTTAATTGATTGATGAACTGACATTCTTAGGAGAAAAAAGAGGCAGAAACATCCAGTGTCTGGTAAGACTGTGGGGAAACACAGACTTACCAGACTCTGGATATTAGGTGGTAGACATATACACACTGCCTAATGATTTTATGTAAATTTAAGTTGAATTGATATAGTGCTTATCATAAATATAAAAAAGTAAAGTTAGTTAATTTTGCAAGAAAACTGAGGTACGTTTTATAAGGGCAATAAAATATACATTTAATTGGAAGTTATAAAAATGATCTGCACTTGGTGTATAAATGACTGAGTTTTGGATAGCTCTCTAAACTTCACTTATGGATGTGGAAACAGATCTGCTTCTTTGTGAGACATCTTCCAAATCCTTGCTGTTTTTAACCAGCGCCCCTCCTGATACTGGATTTCTTTTATTCTGAGGGAGCATTTCTGTGGAAACCATAATAGAGATTTTGCTAATTTGGGTTATTAAAACCCAAATATTTTGGTTAGTGTATTTCATTGCTAACCAAGTGCTCCTACAGATAGTATTCTGCAGAGGTGATTTGATTTGCCCTTTCACCTCAGTTCAATTCTTCTTAATTTTATCTATAAAATATTATTTACTTTAGATAAAAGAAACCTTATATTACCATTTTGTGTACATTTGGATTTTATTAGAAATGCAATTTTTTAGGCAAAAATCAAGACTTATGCTAGAAAAATCTTGATTTTAAATAATATTTCCAAGTGTGTCACATGCACATTGATGATTGTTAAGCCGATAATTTTATTTTTAAAGGAAGGAAGTTTATATGGCTATATCGATTTACCAAAAGGTACATTTCAAGATTGTGTTTTTCAATGTGCATACATCTTATCTAAAAAAAAAAAGAGCCTAAAAAATTAATAATTAAACTGGCAATAGGGAATGGGCTGAAGTATAGATCAAACAAAAATGGTACATGATTAGCAGTGGTTGAGTCTGGGTGACAGGTCTATTATACTGTTTTGTGTAAATTGTATAGTTTTAAATGTTCTGTAATGAGATACTTGTATAAGATAACAAAGTGCTCTGCAAGGTTAGCAGTTAACAACATGATTTCTTCTAGGGAAGAGGGACAAAGTGGATGTCAGGGACCACTGGTAAAGCCGCTTCTATTTATTGGTTATGTGCAAATGTATTTGCTTTGTAATAATGCCTTGAGCTTTACATAGATGTTTTACACATGTATTTCTGTATGCACATTATGCATTAATAAAAGTTTAAATATTAAATATTTGCACAAAATGCAAAAGTTAATGTTTCAGAATAATAGCAGTTTTTTATATATAAAGTGGAACGTTTTCACTCAGGACATCATCAGATGGGTATGAATAATCCAACGTATTATTCATGTCCTAATGTTTGGGTGATCCCTGAGGTCTTTTAATTTTTGCTTCACTTCTGTAAATGGCATGGCTTCTTTATCTGGGGATGCAAATTTTGCAGCAAAGTGCAAAATTTATTATCCCTCACCATGATGCTTACCAAAGCCAGGACTCCTAGCAGTGTTCTGCACACAGTGTGCACTCAGTGAGCGTAGAACTAAGTCGAATCAGACATACAACAAGTAGCAGACGTTCATTCTGCAAAGGACAGTAAGTAGGTAATGCAGGTCAGCTGAGAGGCCATTTAAAGGGTAAACTGAGGCAAGGTGGGCCAGTGTCATGGGGAAGAAGCAAAGATTTGCAACACAAAGAAAGTAAAGTTTATTATTCACTTTCCACAGACAGAAAGGGGCCAACACTCATAGGCGAGCATGGCCTCAAACTGGGTATATTTAAAGTTCCTGGAGAGGGGTTTTGGATTAAAGAGAATGTCTAAAGTTACACTTTTTGATGTAGATTACAAAAATCACATAAATCTTGTGTCTTGACATCATCAGGCACCGGTATCTCATGACTCCAGGTGGTGGCCTGGAGGCCAGTTGCGGTAAACTAATAACAATACATCAAAGCCAGAAGCACAGATGCCTAGAAGAAGAATATTTAGGACTGGACAGACTTAAGGGGCTTAGAATATTACCAGGTTTTAGTCCTGGGAATGCCAGTTCTGCCTCTTGCTAATAATCCGCAGAACTGCTCAGCAAAGTGTGACCAGGCTGGGGCTGAAGCTAAAATGGCCGCACTGTTGCTAGAATTGTTTTACCAAGTTATTTGGGGGTTTCTACCTTTCGATCAAAATTTAGCAGGAAATGTTTTTACATTCGTTAGAGAAATGATTTGCAATTGGTTTGCCAAAAGATGTTGGTTTAAAGCAGTCGGGTGAGGCTTAGTCACAGGCTGTGATCACCTGGAGTGCTTTAAATTACACTGTAGCTGGGTCACATTCCAGGAATTTTGACTGAATTGTTCTGTTGTAATTTGGGTTTGGCGACTTTAAAAACCCACTCTTCTAGGTGATTCTAATGGGCTATCTGGTGTGAGAAACACTGGTTCAGGGTGAGAGATGCATTAGTTGTGTTTTATCTCCATATATGCTGCAAGAGTTTGTGGAAAGGCCCCTCCTGAATTTGGGGTCTTGGAAAATAACTGTATCCTATTAAAAATTAAGACTTGGCAACCCCCTCAGTTCCCCTCCCACTGTGGGAACTTTTCTGTCTTCTCAAAAAATCTTGCTTTCTAAAAAAAAAAAATTAAGACTTATTTAGCTGTTTGGTTAAACTGTAGCAGGAGGAAATTTCTTTTCAGCAGACTTATCTATGTGTCACTTGCTTTCAGTGTAAGAAGTTGTATCAGACACAGTAGTTTTAGTCTATATTGAAAACCATGGACAGCTTAGGAACACTAAAAAGTAATGAAACTAATTAACAGACACATGGTATATATGTTTTCAAGTTTATTCTATGATGAAAAATTTTAAAAATAGTATGTCTTTGATATCCTAAACTCAGCCATCAGTCATTTCCCTAAATTATTTCAAGTTCCTCCTAGATGCTTCAGAAGCATTCTCTGGAGGGGATTGTTCTCAATGGTGAAGAGTGCTCGATGGATCAGAATCAAGGGAAGTCTGCTTCTGCTGTCGAAGAGTCACTCTCCAGCACCTCAAAGGCCTAGGGAAGGGGCACGAGTCCTGTAGTCTATGGAAGGGCATGAGCTTTAGCGTCAGGCAGAGATGATCCTCCATCTAAGTTCAGTCACTTGGTCTGAGTCTGTTCTCCAAATCTTGGATCTGGCTGGCCTTATTTGCTCCGGCCAGTAGAAAGCTGAGAATATGACCATGTGTCAGTTTTGGGCCTAGGCTTAAAAGGTCTTGAATGCTTCTGCTTTTTTCTTTCAGAACTCTGCCATCTGTATAAGTACATGCCCATGTTAGCCTGCTGGAGGATTAGATACCATGGTGAGGAGAACCAAAGTGTGCCACTTGGCAGCCATCTCACTCCAGAAGAAGAGCTACTTCTCAACCAGCAGCTGACCATGCATGCCTCAAGAGCCCAGCTGAGCCTGGGAGAATATCCCAGCTGAGCAAATTTCTAACCTGTTCAGTAATGAGCTAGTGAGTTTTGGGGTAGTTCATTATGCAATTATAGCTAACTAATAAATATACCCAGAATGCCAGGGTTCAATGACTGGTCGATAACATGTTACCTGCAAATAATAGGTACCTCACAAATACTGGTTTGCTTTTTCCTTTATTTAAAGTTGAAACTCTTGTTCCCTGGTGTTTGAGTTATACGAAAAAAATGCATGTAGACATATGTGCATGTGGTTGGTACTTAAACTCACACAGTAGAAGAAACAACCACAGCCTACCCATTAGGACTAAGGCTAAATTACAAAATAAAAGATTTGTCTTTAGTCTATTCCCTTCACACCTAAACTCTGGTCAAGACCCTGGATCTGAAGACACTGAATTTTCTACTCTTGGGGTGCCATGTCCTTTGTTTACTGCCTGATTTCTAGAAGGTGGATGATCCACCAAGAAGCAGGTGAGCAGCAGTGGTCTACCTGTAAATACTTGCTGCTTGCAGCTCCTGGTCTACCTGTAAATACTTGTTGCTTACAGGACACTGTCTCTCACACCCTTGGGCCTGAAGAGAGATGTTGGGAAGGAAGGGGTGTTTGCTCACCTCTGACAGAAAAAGGATTCAGGCCCTTTACCTTCCTGTGGTAAGGGGCCTAGAGCCCTCAGAACTGCACTTCAGTGTGGCAGCCACTGGCCACGTGAACCTACTGCACCTGAAATGTGGCTGGGTCTAAACTGAAATGCAATGGAAACATAAACTACAGAGTAAGTTTCAGTAATTTAGTACCATACACTGGGGTGCCAAAAATGTATACACATTTTAAGTGATGTTATCTATTTATTGCTTTTAGTTCACCATAATCAGAAGTGTCTGGATGCTGATGGCAATCATTTCGAGCACCTCTTGTAATTGAAGAAGTCAAACATGACTTTTATTCATCCTTTGTTATCAGTATATACTGATTATTAGTCTTTTTTTTTTTTTTTGAGTCAGAGTCTCAGTTTGTTGTCCAGGCTGCAGTGCAGTGGCACGGTCACCCCTGCGTCAACCTATGGGCTCAGGCAATCCTTCCACCTCAGTCTTCCAAGTTGCTGGAACTACAGGTGTGTGCTACCACACCCAGCTAATTTTTTTATCTATTGTAGAGATTAGGTCCCAAATTGCCCAGGCTGGTCTCGAACCTTTGGGCTCAGGCAATCCGCTCACTTCGGTTTCCCAAAGTGCTGGGATTACAGGCTTGAGCCACCGCACCAGGCCGAGTATTACAATTTTAATACATTTTTTTCTTTCTGAAAATGTGTATTTTTTTTTTTTGGCACCCTCTATATATACGTATACATTCATATATAAAACAATTATATATGGATCACATATTAAAATGATACCATTTTGGATATAGTGAGTTAAATCCATTATTACAGTAAATTGCACCTGCTTCATCTAATTTTTCTTTTTCTTTTTTTGAGTTGGAGTGTCACTCTGTTGCCCAGACTGGAGTGCAGTGGCCGCTCCTGGCCACCGCAGCCTCGAGCTGGGCTCCGACGATCCTTCCGCCTCAGCCTTCCGAGTAGCCGGAATCAGCTCGGCTGATTTTTGATTTATTGTAGAGATGAGGTCTCCCCAAGCTGCCCAGGTGGGTCTTGAACCCATGGGCTCAGGCGATCCACTCACCTCGGCCTCCCAAAGCGCGGGATTACAGGCTGAGCCACCGAGCCCGGCCCTCATTTTTCTTAATGTGGCTACAAGAAAATATACAATGCACATTCTATCACGTGGCTGACATTTTATTTCTAAGAGGATTGCCTTCCTTTTGAAACCCTGGGCTACTTGCTCAAAAGACCAGAGGCAGGCTGAGTGCAGCGATTCAGGCCTGTAATCCTAGCTCTTTGGGAGGATCTCTTGAGCCCAGGAGTTTGAGACCACCCTGGATAACAAAGGAGGGCCATCCCCCACCCCAGCTTCTCTGCAAAAACCAAACAAAACAAAAAATCCCCAAACAAGACAAAACAAATTCGCCTAGGGTGGCATTGCATACCTGTATTCCCAGCTATTCTGGACACTGAGGCAGGAGGATCGCTTTAGCTCAGGAGCTGGAGGGAGCAGTGAGCCATTACTACAACCCCGCACTCGTCTTGACGACAGAGCAAGGCCTTGTCCCCAAAACAAAAAACAAACACACACACACACACAAAACTAGAAGCCAGGATGATTCACGAAGCCTGGAATTTTTTTAAAAAGTCATTATATTGTTTACATGTTTTCAATTTGTGATAACACATATCATTCATAAATGGACATAACCTTGTATACGAGGTGAAACGCGAATTTTCCCTGGAAGGACTAAGCCCAGCGCTAGGAAGAAGCTCTTCTGAAAAGGTTGCAAACGAGAACCAGGCCGGGCGCGGGGGTTCGAGCCTGTGATCCCAGCACTTTGGGAGGCCGAGGCGAGAGGATCGCCTGAGCTCAGGGGTTGGAGACCAGCTCCGGCAACTTGGTGAAGCCTCGTCGCTACAACAGATCGGAAGTGAGCCGGGCGTGGGGGCGCGCGCCCGTAGTTC
>NW_007252909.1:430482-441460 GCF_000164805.1 Carlito syrichta | reverse complement strand
TGGCCACGTGGTCAGCGGTTCCCCGCGGGCTGGCGTGGGCGCAGGGTGCCGTTTCCCGCTCAGGTCGTGGCTGTCGAGCCAAGACGTGGCTGCGATTTGGGCGCGCAAACCCACAAGCCCGGGCGCGAGAGCCACCTGTTTAACGCTCCCAGGGAGGCTTGCTTCCCCTTGCGTTTTCCTCCTGTGTGGTCGGGGTCGAAGCCCACCTCCCGGCTCCCCCAGCCCGTCTCAGGCTTGCAGTAAATTTCTTAACTGCCCGTCTCTTGCTGACCTTCCCGAGCACCCAATTCCCCTCCCTAATTCACAGCGTTGCTAAGCAACTGTTCTTTATCGTACCTCGCAGACACAGTAGTTAAGTTCACAGTTTTTCACAAAAGAGTAGATGGTACTTTTTTCCTGACACTCTAATAAAAAAAAAAAAAAAAAGGAAGAGAGAAAGACAGAATCAATCTTTGTGCTTCTCTTTCTTGTATCTTTCCCAGGCACAGACAACTTACCAGAATGTCTTTGGGCTGAGATTCCACTTCTAAAATATGGCAGGATGATGTGTCCTTGACCACCCTCCTGTCGTTCCCTGGTCCTGAGTGTTAGCCGGGGGCGTCACCCAAGATTCCCTCAGTGGCCACGTCTTTTGAATTGTTTAGTAATGACCAGCCCCTGGTCAGCTACTCCTGTAGGACGGCCTGCAATATGGGAGTGGAGTCTTTCGAACAGCTCAGTGCCCTGCGGTCGAGAGGAGCCTCGTGGTGTATGTGCCCTTCCCCCATGAAACCAACCCCTTAGAACTGTATTTATTTTTATTTTATTTATTTATTTATTTCGAGTCGGAGTCTCACTCCGTCGCCCAGACTGGGGTGCAGTGGCCACTCCCGGCCACCGCAGCCTGGACCTGCTGGGCTCCGGCGATCCTTCCGCCTCAGCCTTCCGAGGAGCTGGAATGACAGGCGCGCGCTGCCACGCCCGGCTGATTTTTGATTTATTGTAGAGATGAGGTCTCGCCAAGTTGCCCAGGCGGGTCTCGAACCTGCGGGCTCAGGCCATCCACTCACCTCAGCCTCCTAAAGCATGGGATTACAGGCTGAGCCCCGGAGCCCAGCTAGAACTTTAAGATTACCTGTTCCAACCCCAGTTTCCATTCCTTGGAGACAAGACCGGATTGCTGGTCAGCCAATCAGATGCTGGGTTTAACAGGAAGTGACATAAATGATTCTTGCTCTCTGGATTCTCTCGGATTTGTGAAGGGAGAAAAACTATCCCAAAAGACAAAGAAAACCCACCCCAGGGAGGCAATGAACTTGAAAGCAAAATGCACCTGGGGCACTCAGTGCAGCACAATGCAGTGTCTCCTGGGGAGGTGGAGACACTGAAATGGAGCCTTTGGGTGAGCAGGACCGGGTGCAAGAATGTCCCAAGTGATAGGATGGCCTGACTTGACACATAAATCAGACATGGCTTGAACTGCCACTCCCTGACCTTATCATTTTGGAAAGATTTGTTCTGTTATTTAAGCTTCACGCTTTCGTTAACTGTAAATCACATTTTATCAGAAGAACTTGAAAGATAAGAAAATATTTTTGAAAGGCATAAAAGAGGTGGATTTTAGAAACAAAAAAGGATAAATGATTACATAGTCATATGTTTAATTTGTCAAAATTTTTTATCTAATTTTTTTTTTCCTCAGAGCGAGTACAGTCAATTTCTGGGTCCATTCTTTGTGGAGGGTGATTTCAAACAAAATCCCAGGGCTTAGTTTTGAAAATGCTACCAGGGAAACAAAATACAGAAAATCTCTCTTCCATTATGGCTGTAGAAAGTAAATATATTTCCACAGGGAAGTGTGGTAGATTAATCGGTGAATTGCATAGATTTAACAAAACATCAGTTCTTTTTTGCAGAGTGGAGAGTTTGTGATAGATAATACCTCTGTTCTGTATCTGTATCCGGTCTTGTCTCCAAGGAATGGAAACTGGGGTTGGAACAGGTAATCTTAAAGTTCTAGCTGGGCTCCGTGGCTCAGCCTGTAATCCCATGCTTTAGGAGGCTGAAGTGAATGGATTGCCTGAGCCCGCAGGTTCGAGACCCGCCTGGGCAACTTGGCGAGCCCTCATCTCTACAATAAATCAAAAATCAGCCGGGCGTGGTAGCGTACGCCTGTAGTATCTTGTTATTTAGATGTCTGAGTTTAATGCTAGGAGATGGAACTTGGCGCCTCCCAGAAATGTTCATCTATGATTAATTGTTCATTAAATGCTTTATTATGGAAATAATCCAATGACGTGTTATTGTTTTTAAAAGATGCTTTTGCTTTTTCAGTTGAGGCATAAAATGTAAGTGTCTTCAGTTTCATTCCTTTCTATAAACACTGTATATAGTTTTGCTGGATTCTTCAAACACTGGGAATTTTCTCATTTAAAGCTATATGAATTACCCTGACTTGGAAATAGAATCTTGAGCTCAGTGACTCCAAGCTAAGACCAATTTTGATCCTGTAAAAAGGAGACCTCCCTGCAGGTGTCCCAGCCTGCTTACATCAGCCATGGAAGGAGCCTTTATACTGAGAGAAACTACAGAGCCCTGGAAAACTGGGGACCTCCAGGTAGATTCAGGAGGGTTGTGATGGAAGGGGGGTTTGGAGGCTCTTTCTGCGGATAAAATGTCCTTTTATTGTTTTTACACTCTCTCCAATAAAACAAATTTAAGTTTAGGCAGTTACTTCGTTTTAAAGGAGCCACTATAAGATCTTTGGGAATCTCAAAAGTTAGGCAGAAAAGGGCTTTCTGTCATAGGGAGGAGCAAACAAATATTAGAAAGGAAAGGGAAGGAGAGGGAAGAATGAAGGGTGACAAAATCAGCTTCCTGATCAGAGGATATTTTACCCTGAAATCAGCCTGTTCTTAGTAGAGGCATAAAGAGGCACTCTGTGTGGCTTAGGCTCGGGTGGGTCAAAGTTTAGGGACCTAGTGAAAGAGAGAAACTTAAGCATCGTTTGGTTTGACCACTGAACACACAATGGTTCAACTGATTGCTTATGATAAAACAACCGGGAATTTGCAGGGTCTGTGGTGTTGTGATAGGTAAAAAATGAAGCTTCATGTAAGTTACAATGGGGCAGGGTGTTTCTCTCCAGGAAGCTGCTCCTGATGAACACAAATGATGTGAAATGTATGTAATCACAACTATTTACCAGAATTACCTACCCGTGCCATCTTACCACCATCCCCCCCCCACTTTCCTTTGCCCTGTCTGTCTTTTCCATTTGACTGTTCCAGAGTTAAATCCTTTACAGTACACTGGTAGATGTAAAATATTTTGCTGAGTTTCATAAGTTGTTCTATCAAATGACTGAACTTGAGAAAGAGATTACGAGACTCTTCAATTTATAGGGAGTAGCTCAGAAGTATACACAGGGCTCCTGAGCTTATGAGTGACATCTACAGTCAGGGCAGTATTGTGGGACTGAGCCCTGTACTTGTGGGGTCTGTGCTTTTGATGGTGCCAGAATTGAGTTGTTGGACACCCAGTTGGTGTTGGAGGCTTCGTTGGCATTCGGCAAATGCTATACATTTGGTATCAGAAAAAAGACATCACGGTGGCCTGGTATGAAAAGAGACACCAGGTGTCCCAAAAAAGGGAGACTTTCGTCACCTACACACAGGCTGTCACACTGCATATTATCTTGTGATTCTAGGTTTATTTCCAGGGTGAGAGGGAACTGAAGGCTTAGAGGGAAGGAGTCTTAAGAACAGACCCCTCCCCACACTGCTGTTAGAACTTTAGGCCTTTAACAGGCACCTGACTCCGAGTTACAAAACTATCTTTTGTCATAAAGACATAGGAAGGTTTTTAAATTTTTGGAAATAGAGTCTTGCTCTGTTGCCCAGGCTGGAGTGAAGCCATGACCATGGATTGTTGCAGCCTCAAACTTCTGCGGTCAAGCAGTTCTCCCACCTCAACCTCTGAAGTAGCTAGGACTACAGGCATGTGCTACCATATTGGAATTTTTTTTTTTTTTTTGGTAGGGACAAAATCTTATTTTGTTGCTCAGGCTAGTCTTGAACTCTTGGCCTCAAGCAATTCTCTTTTACTTTTTCCTTTGAATATAGTCTGTTATCAAACGCAGATGGCCTCCCTAATTACCAGGTGAATTTAAGATTGACTATATATGACAAATGATATTGCCAAGTGTTTTGTTATACTTAAGGACTAATTATGGTGACCTTTCAGTCTTTGCAATTTTGTAGCAGCTTGCTCTGATTTATATAACAGTTTGTATCCATTCTATAATAAAACAGTTTTCTTTCTGTTCTCCTATTGTGAGGAGTTTTTTGCCGGGTGGGGGGCATTGGAAACAATTTTGATTTTAGTTATATTTCTCAAACACTGTTCAGAATTACTGGATGCAATAAAAACATACAAGGTACCCACAAGGCTTTACTCTAGAGGGGAATATTACTCTCAGGTTTTTAGTCACAACCCAGAATTGTGCATCAAATCACACTGCGGACAAATCTGCAGGCAGAATGGTCCCTCTGCTTTTTTGGTATCTGCAGTCTTTTCTAGAGGAGTTAGACCAGATTTTCACAAAAACAACTTCACAGGGCAGCCATTCTAGCTCCTTCAACGTCCCTGGCATCTTCAGATCTGAAACTGCTTCAGAGACCATGAGGCCTAAAAACCCAGTCAGTATCGCACATGTGCACTGAGTAGTCCTGAGAATCTGAACTTTTTCACTCCTCCAAATGCCCACACATATGTAGGAAGTACCTGCCACTTCCCCTCCCCTCCCAGACCTGCATCTCCAACTTCAAATTCTTGATCCAGGTTCCAGCATGGAGAAGAAAAAAAAAACTATTTGAAGAATGCAAGTCCTTTTAATCAGCAGACCTAGATAGACATTAAAATGAGACCACAATCACATTCTACTTCCCTCTTTGAGTTATGTATTTATCTCTTGAAACTGCTTGCTTGTTATTTTCATATGGAGATACAAATTAACCTAATAGTGCCACACTGTATAATTTAACCCACACTCTATAGCATAGCTATGAATAGCCCATCATGTATCAATATTATTTCTGTAAACCAGTTAAAATCCCTGGCAACCTTTGATTAGCACACTGCCTGTGCCCTGATTTTTGTCTTTAAAAATCTACTTGTAACTGCTGCTAATCTAATCAGGGCAACTCCATTCAATGTTCCTGGTTACCATCCTCAAGCATGGCCCAATTAAACTCTCTGGTATAATAATAATGTTGCCTCCGCTTCTTTCATGTATAAGTATCCTTTAAAATGTGTTAGAGCAGCCTCCATGAAGGCATCTCTCCTCTGGCTTTACTCTGATTTCTGTGACTCCCAAGAATGCAAAGCTGGGGTTAATCCCACTTAGAATCTGCACATGAGAACTGGACTCCACCTGGAACTCTCAAGACAGGGCCAAGACTTTGGATTGGGGTATACAGAAAACAGGGTCTTTTCCTTTTACCATGCTAAGAATAAATATTTAGCTTCTAATAAAATAAAAACCATAAGAGTTTTGCTTAAATTACTTGTTATTGTGTGTTATAAACTAGACAGGAAAGTGACTAAACTAGATTACAATTATACAAACTCTGGGGGTCAGGTTTCTCTTGGACAGGCTTAGGGAAGTTGGAACCGAAAATACCCAGCAACATAAAGATCAGACTCCTAGGCCCACTCCCTTCCCCAGCCCAGTCCAGATCTACCCTCTTCTGAGCTCACCCTGGAATCTCATCTCACAGAACTGACTAGAGGAGATCAGAGTATTGCATGACTGCTCCTGCTGCCTTTCCAGAGGTGGGCTCACAATTTATTAAAACCCAAAGCAGATTAATAGAAGCAAAGGACTGTATATCGGAGGCTTGACTTTCTGCTTTCTCATTAAAACCTGTGTTTCTAAAGAGAACAGCAACCTGTTTTTCATTCTGTGGTAGGGGTCTTTCCAGAACAAAGAGAAAGTGACATGGCGCAGTCCATGTCTAAGTGCGCATGCATAACCCTGTTGCATTCCGGTGCCATGGAATACCCAACCAAAATGTATGTTGACATATAAGGGAGACAAAGGGGTTAGAATGTAAAGGGAAGTTAGCAAAAAGTATACCGCTGCTCTCGGGACTCAGCCTTTGGGTGTGAATCCGCTGAACTGGTGCAGGTGGAATAAATGCTGCTTCCTGGCAAAGAAGCCTCAGTGTCCTGTCTCTCTGTAAAGATCCTGTCACATCTCTGGGAGCTCGTCTGGGAGGCAGAGACGGTATTTTCACCTTCCTTGTTGCCAGGGTCTGACCCCCGGGATGTCAGGAGAGGTGACCTTGCCTGGCACCAGCAGACCGATTGATACGTAGGGGTCTGGCCCTCCCGGCATGCTGAAGCAGGGACTCTGGGAGCACAAAGGAACCCAGTGAGGCTCAGGAACCAGCCAAGCGAGTGCTGCTTGTCAGACTGGTAAGAAGCCGGGTTCTATTTGGTAGACCTGCTCCTAAGAGGCAGAAAGGGAGCCTGATCACCTCCCAGAGTTGCCCAAGCAGTCTCACAGGGGACAAAGCCATGACACTAAGGTGCTGGGAGGTGGGTTGGAGATGTTGCATGAATATGAATGAATGAGACTCCGCTTGGCAGCCAAACGAGAACAGAGTCCCCATCCACGGTTCCGTGGTGACCTTGCATGGCTTAGAGTAGGAGTAGAATCTGGAGAGCTCCTGAATCAAAACCTGGTCGGGAGCTTATACTGAACCACCAGTTGCTAAGAGGCACCTGAAATACTTCCATGAGAACAGCCCCGAGGTGGACAAAGTGAGTGCTTACCCCTCCCCTTCCCTTTCTCGTGAGTGATTGTCGTCTTTTAGTGGGAGAAAATGGGTGATGGACAGAATAAGCCTACCACCTTAGAGTGAGAAGAATTTCAAAAAGGGATATTCAGGGAATTGCAGTATTAAGTTGACACCAAAAATGCCAAACGTTCTATGAAATTGATTGACCTTCATTCAGTGTGGGCTGGGCCCTCTGAGGCGTCACTGGGCAAAGAACTAGTTAACAAAGTGTTTATTTTATTTATTTATTTATTTATTTATTTTTGAGTTGGAGTCTCACTGTTGCCCAGACTGGAGTGCAGCGGCCGCTCCCGGTCATGGCAGCCTCGACCTGCTGGGCTCTGGCGATCCTTCCGCCTCAGCCTTCCAAGTAGCTGGAACTACAGGTACATGCTACCTCGCCCAGCTAATTTTTTTGATTTATTGTAGAGATGAGGTCTCACCTGCCCAGGTGGGTCTCGAACCCACGGGCTCAGGCAATCTACTCACCTCAGCCTCTCAAAGGCGCGGGATGACAGGCTGAGCCACCGAGCCTGGCAACAAAGTGTTTAAAGTCACTGTGGGTGACCCAGGGTCTGTAGGCAAGATATAGTCCTTTCTCGGCCACCTTGGTTAAAAGTCCGTCTAGAAGAGAACTGCAAAATCATCATGGCCGGAATAACGGCTCCCTCAAAATGCCAGCCGGAGCCCAAGAAGCCCATTCTGTCTGAAGAGCCTGAAGAAATCCCTCCACCTTATATGCCATTGTACCCCTCACTGCCACCTGCACTCCCCTCACCTACTGAAGTTGGGGCCCCGCCGGAGTCTGCTCACGCCCCCGAAGCCACCCCTCCCACGAAGTCGCCCATGACACCCCTGGCCACAGCTGCTCTGGAGCCACTGGTCTGAACTCTGTACACTCCAGCCAGAAAGCGCCAGGAGAATTCTGCCAGCAGTCGTCCTCCCCACAGGCACCAACAGGCTTTACAGTGGCCACTGAGAGAAACCAGAGTGCCCCTCTACTGCAGTCAGGACGACCAAATCCAAACGGGACGATGTACTTTTATATATCAGCCCTTTACCACCACTGATCTCCTAAACTGGAAAAATCATACCCCTTCATTCACGAGACACCTCAGGCTGTGATTGACCTGAGGCAATCCATCATCCAGACCCACAAGCCCACTTGGACCGACTGCCGCCAGCTTCTCCTGACCCTGTTTATCACTGAACAACACTGCTGAATTACTCTGGTTGCTTTTAAACGGTTAGAGGAGCAGGGACGATGAATGCTCAGGCCTAGACCCAGAACCGGTTCCCTGAGGAAGACTCCCAGTGGGATCCTCACGCCGGCAGGGAATTTCAGACGCTCGAGCAGCACCAAGAGGCTCTTTTAAGTGGTCCGAAGGAAGACGGGAGAAAGGCTGTGCCTATGAGCAGAACCTCATAGGTGCTCCGGGGACCTGAAGAAAGCCCAAGTCAATTCTGCAAGAGGCTACGCGAAGCATTTCGCCTTTATACCCCCTTCAACACAGAAGCAGCCAGAAATCAGCGAATGATTAATGCAGCCTGACTAGGCTCGGGGAGACATCTGTCGCAAGCTACAGAACTTAGAGGGCTTTGCTGGGGTGAATGCTAGCCAGCTGATCGAGGTCGCAACAAAGGTGTTTGTCAACCGAGACCAAGAGGCCCAACGAGAAGCAGACTGAAAAATGAAAAAGAAATAGATCTGCTCACCGCTGCCCTGGTGGAATGATCAGGACACTCCCAGAGAATGGCCCTGAGAGGCCAGGTCCAAGGCCAGGGCCAGGGAAGGAGCCAACAAGAAGAACCACCTTGCCCAATGATAAGATTGGGGTGGAACCAATATGCACAACGCTTCCAAGAAGGTCATTGGAAGAATGAGTGCCCAGAGCCAGAAAATTTTTGTCCAACTACCCCCGGAAGAGGAAGAGGCCAGGTGATCCAAGGATGGTACCAGCCAGTGCCCCAACCATATGACACCTGCCCCCCGCCCCCCACCAAAGGTGATTTTGTTGACCTAGCTGCCATGGAAAATTATGGGGAGGACTAGGACAGACTGGACTCCATTCTGTTAAGCCTCTGGGAGTCTATGGTTTGAATGACCATGGGGCCAGGCCCCTTGAGTTCTTAGTAGATACCAGGGCAGAACATTCTGTGGAGACCCAACCTGTGGGCCCGCTTTCACAGAGACAAGCCACTATTGTGGGGGTCCTGGGTGGCCAGGCTCGTTGCCCCTTCTTACAGTCCTGATGATGCAATCTAGGTGGCCATGAAGTTATTCCTATATCTCCCCAACTGTCCTGTGGCTTTCATGGGTCAGGACCTCTTGGGAAAGCTGCAGGCCCAGATAACTTTCAGTTCTCACAGCCCAGCAACCCTGGTCTTAGAGAAACCTAAAACAAACATGATGACTCTCACAATCTCCCAAGGAGAAGAGTGGCATCTCTATAGTCTCATAGAAAAGCCATGACAGGGACCTGAGCTTCCCTTCAAGGTGCCTGGGGTATGTACTGAGGATAATCCCCCCAGACTAGCCCAAAACATACCCTCAATAGTAGTAGGACTAAAATCAGGAGCTGGATCCATATGCCAGAAATAATATTTCATCCTTTGCAAGGCACAGATTGGGATCCAGAAACATCTGGAAAGACTTCTAAAGTATGGAATCCTCCAACCCTGCCAGTTGACTTGGAACACGCCTCTCTTGCCAGTCCAGAAAGTGGGGACAGATCACTGTCAGTTCAGGACATACGAGCAGTAAACCAGGCCACCGTTCCCTTATACCCAGTTGTCCCCAGCCCCCACACCCTCCTGGGTCTTACTCCACTGAAGCTACCTTCTTCACATGTTAGGACCTCAAGGATACATTCTACTGTGTCTGCTTGGCCTCTCAGAGTCAGCCAATTTTCGCTTTTCAATGGGAAAATTCTGAAAACGGTGATGAAGTCCAGTTGACTTGGACTAGATTGCCTCAAGGGTTCAAAAACTCCCCGACCATTTTGGCACAGGATTAGCCTCTGATTTAAAGGTCTTCTTAGTGGACCAACATGGCTGCACACTACTTCAGTATGTGGATGATTTACTGTTGACTGGGAGGACACGGGAGGACTGTATGGAAGGGACATGACAGTTCCTCACCTTCCTATGGAAGGCCGGCTACAAAGTTTCAAGGAAAAAGCCTCAAATCTGTCAAGAAAAGGTCAAATATCTCAGCTTCCACCTATACCAAGGACAGCGTCAACTCAGCTCAGAAAGAAAACAAGCTGTTTCCTCAATTCCTGTTCCATTAACCCAATGCCAGTTTTGAGAGTTCCTCGGAGCCACGGGTTTCTGTAGAATCTGGACACCTAACTTCTCCATCTTGGCAAAGCCCATTTATGAAACCACAAAGCGAGGAGAATGGGAACCTCTGTTATGGGAACAAGCACAACAAAAGGCCTTTGAAGACATTAAGTGAGCTCTCACTAGTACCCCCAGCCTGGGACTCAGAGACCTGTCTGAACCCTTCTTGTATGTGCAAGAGTGTACTGGTGTAGCAGTGGGAGTCCTAACCCAAATGTTGGGGTCATGGCCTTGTCTGGTAACGTACATCTCCAAACGGCTTGACTCTGTTGCTCGATGCTGGCCACCCTGCCTATGGGCACTCACAGCCACGGCCCTCCTAGTGCCCGAAGCTGACAAATTGACTATGGGATAGGAATGGACAGTCCAAGAGCCACATTCAGTGCTGACCCTAATGGAATATAAAGGACAGTACTGGCTAAGTAACTCCCGGATGGTCAAATATCAGGGGATGTTACATGAAAACCCGCACATTCATTTAGAAGTGGTGCAGACGCTCAACCCTGCAACACTACTGCCCATTGGGCCAGGTCAATCCCATCATGACTGCATTGAAGTCATGGATGAAGTATTTTCCAGTCAACTGGACTTAATGAATCAGCCTCTCAAGAACGCTGATGTTGCCAGGCTCGGTGGCTCAGCCTATAATTCCAGCGCTTTGGGAGTCTGCGGGTTTGAGACCCACCTGGGCAACTTGGCAGGACCTCATCTACAATAAATAAATAAAAAAAATTAGCCGGGCGTAGTAGCGCGCGCCTGTAGTTCCAGCTACTTGGAAGGCTGAGGCAGAAGGATTGCCGGAGCCCAGC
>NW_007252909.1:397666-430246 GCF_000164805.1 Carlito syrichta | reverse complement strand
AACAAAACAAGCAAACAAAAAAAGAACCCTGACATTGAGTATTTTACCGATGATAGCAGTTTCGTGGAAGAGGGAGAGCGTCTTGCAGGGTACTCCATGGTGACCCTAAATTCCACCATCAAGGCAAAGCCTCTGCCAAAAGGAACCTCAGCACAAAAGGCAGAACTCATTGCTCTAACCTGAGCCCTCCAACTGGCAGCAGGGATAAATGTCAATATACTGATCCCAAATATGCCTTTACCACCCTCCACGCGCACATGAAAAGGACCTAATCAACTTGGGAGGAAAAGACATAAAATATGGTAAAGAAATCTTTGAACTCTTAGATGCTGTATGGATGCCTAAGAAAGTAGCAGTTATGCTTTGTCAGAGACATCAGAAGGGAGACACCATGGTCACTCGAGGGAACAGAAAGACAGACTAAGAAGCAAAGCTTGTGGCCTCCCAGGGGACAACAGAACCAATGGCTCTAGCTGTCGCACTGTTCCCTAGTCCATTGGCAGCATGAGACCCTAGTTACTTACAACACAAGCACACTTGGTTCAAGACTGAAGATGGAAACTATCTCCCGGGTGGACGGTGGAAGTTTAAGGAGGGGCAGGTCACGATTCCCAAAACCTTGGCCCCAACTTTTGTCAAGCAGTTCCACCAGGAAACCCACACTGGCCAAACAGCTCTCAAGACCACATTAGGTCAACATTTCTATATTCCTTGACTTTTCAGCACAGCTCGTGCAGTGTGTGAACAATGAAAAGTGTGTGCCCAAAATAACCCACGTCAGGGGCCTAAAATCTCTCCTGGAGTACAGAGTGTTAGGGGGTGCCCATTTGAAAACATAGTTGTGGACTTCACTGAGCTTCCCCAGGTCCGAGGCTACAAGTATCTGTTCGTCTTTGTATGCGCTTTCTCAGTCTGGGTAGAGGCCTTCCCTACCCGCACCGAGAAGGCATAGGAAGTGGCCCGACTTCTCTAAAAGAAATCATTTTTCAATTTGGGATCCCAATCACCATAGGATCAGACAGTGGGTCGGCATTTGTGGTGGAAATAATACATCTGGTGGCAAGGGGTTTAAAAACCACATGGAAATTACACACCGCATACTGTCCCCAGAGCTCCGGAAAGGTGGAGCGCATGAATGAAACTCTAAAATTACAGCCAAGTAAACTGTGTCAGGAAACCCTCCTACACTGGGACCAGCTGTTGCTGGTTGCTTTGCTAAGAAACAGGTCTAGCCCTACTAAATAAGCAGGTTTCTCCCATTTTGAAATTCTTTTTTTTTTCCCTTTTTTTTGAGTTGGAGTCTCACGCTGTCGCCCAGACTGAAGTGCAGTGGCCGCTCCCAGCCACCGAAGCCTCCACCCACTGGGCTCTGGCGATCCTTCCGCCTCAGCCTTCCGAGTAGCCAGAATTGCAGGCACGCGCTACCATGCCTGGCTGATTTTTTGATTATTGTAGAGATGAGGTCTTGCCAAGTTGCCCAGGCGGGTCTCGAACCCACAGGCTCAGGCAATCCACTCACCTCAGCCTCCCAAAGCATGGGATTACAGGCTGAGCCACTGAGCCCGGCTTTGAAATTCTTTAAGGACATTCTCTCACCATTATCAAGGGCATAAAAGGGGATTTGAAGGAAATGGGCAGTCTTACTCTAAGACAGCAAATGCAGGCCCTGGGCTCAGCCCTAACCACTATACATCACTAGGTTAGGGAGCAGTTACCTGGTTTAACCACAGGTGCTGACCCCTTTACACCAGGAGATGCTGTATGTGTAAAGGAATGGAATGTGCAACCCCTAAAGCCCCTTTGGAGTGTAAGCAGCCTCCCAGGACTGGGAATGTACTTCCGATCCATTGAAATCAGGCAAGCTGACCATCCAAACAAGTCACAACGCCAGGACCCTAGAGGACAACAGTTCTGCTTTAGTCACTTAGGGAGCTGACTAATCTACGCACAGCAGAAGCCTGAGGAATCAGCCATCTGACGGACGGACAGACTGTTTTTACATATATATTAACTTTCGTATTGTAATGCTTTGTCATCCCTTGCTAGTGTCTGTTGCTATAGTTCTCACCTTAGTTTTTGCCATAAGTTTGGAAGAGGTCGCTCCAGCCAGCTAGACTCCTTGTGAAAGGTTTCTATTGGTGTTCTTTTACCTCTTCTGGACAGGATGTACAGCCACAGTTTATTGTTATTAATCTGGTCCCCCTTCATGGCTTCAGAACCCTCTTCTTGCAATCTGTATATTCACACAACTCGGTCGGGTCAGGGAGCTACTTGGACCTTCCTTTCCCAAACCCATTTCTCCTGCCAAGGAACCATCTCAGGGACTTGCAGGCATAATAAGACCACCTATTCTATCTGTCAGCAAGGGAATCTACACACTTGTTTCAACCCACAGTACTCCCCAAGCAAGAAATGGTTAGAGGTCCGTCGCTCCAAAGAGGGAGAGCATTTCATTGGCCAAACTTTGATCACCAATCCCCACCAGCCAGTGTCGGTACCTTTCGATGCCTGTACGGCCATGGACGAAACCTGGAAGTCCGCTGTAACCCATGGTGCCA
Organism: Carlito syrichta; assembly: GCF_000164805.1. NCBI lineage: Eukaryota > Metazoa > Chordata > Mammalia > Primates > Tarsiidae > Carlito > Carlito syrichta. Next base: position 427,688 of record NW_007252909.1, on the reverse strand, counting down.
GTACTATATCATGTGGGAACTTACCCTGGGAGAGAGAATATAGCCTCAATGGTAAGTATGTGTGTGAACAGCCTGCAAGTGGTATGTGGTCCACGTGCTGAAATCTCCTGTCCTTACTGGAGTTGTGTTTCATGGGCCACCTGGAAAGGCCGAGACAAAACTGCTCTCCTTCAAAAGGGTGTCGCCACCTCCAATTGTAAATCAGGAGCCTGTAATCCCATTAATTTTTCTATTCTTAACCCAGAAGACTTAAAGTAGAAAACAAGCCACTGAATTGGCATCCGCATCTATGGATGGGGTACTGTCCTTGGTGCCTTTTATGCTTCAAAAGGGTCACAATCTCACTCCAAGCCTCCTCCCATGAGGTCTTTTACTCCTTTTATAAAGAAATAGAGAGTAGTCCTCCTCCCATCTCCGACATGACAAGAAATCTGTTCCTAGCCTTGGCAGAAACCATTGCCCGGTCATTAAGAGTCTCCTCTTGCCATATATGTGGAGGAACTAGCATGGGAGATTGATGGCCTTGGGAAGCCTGGGAACTGGATCCCCATGAATTCTATAATGAAATGGGGTATTCTAGCCCTGCCAATGGCGTTTGGCTTCTTAAGCCCTCAATTATAGGAAAAAAACTTGCCCGATGGGGAAAAAATGTTAACACTCCTGTTGGAAACTTGACATGCTTGGACCAAAAATTCTATAATGCCATGCATGGCCCAGAAAACCCAATGATGGGGGTCCCCAAAACCACTCTGAGCCCAGCCCTCACTCTTTGTCTAGCTTCTCCCGCCTCTGACAGGCTTGAGACACTGTTGACGCAGACATCAAGTGGCAGGCCCCAAATGGATTGCACTGGATATGTGGAAAGATATTCTAAACCATCCTTCCCCCAAACTGGTCGGGATCTTGTGTGTTAGGGTCTATCTGACCATCCTTCTTCTTGCTCCCACTTGCCAGAGGGGAACACTTGGGAATTCAAGGATATGAGAACTGGAACACCCAAAGGAAATGGCGTGCCCTACAGATTGGCAACTGGAAAGATAACGAATGGCCCCCTGAACGTATTATCCAATACCATGGCCCAGCTACCTGGGCAGAGGATGGATCCTGGGGCTATAGGACCCCCATTTACACGCTAAGCCGCATAATTCGATTACAAGCGGTTGTTGAAATTAGAACTAATGAAACCGCGAAAGCCCTTAACATACTAGCCAAACAGCAGACCAAAGTGAGCAATGCTATCTATCAAAACCTCTTAGCCTAAGATTACTTGCTAGCTTCTGAAGGAGGAGTCTGTGAGTCATTTAACTTAAGCAGTTGTTGCTTGCATATAGATGATGAGGGAAAATCATAGAAGAAATCGCCAACCAAATGAAAAGAATCGTTTATGTCCTGGTCCAGACTTGGAAAGGATGGCGCCCCAGGGTATTGCTTGGGGGATGGTTTTCAACCTTCAGGGAATTCAAAGCCCTCATAGGTGTTATAATTCTGGGAATTTGTCTAATCATGCTCTGTCTGGCTCCCTTGGTTATTAAATCTGCCACGCGCCTCATTGAAGCCATGGTAGAAAGAAAAATGGCAGCAGATGAGATGATGCTTTTTGACCCTAAAAGGGCCTGAGCATCCAAGAGGGGAATGGGGTAGGGGCCTTCCCAGAGCAAAGAGAAAGTGACGAGGTGCAGTCCATGTCTAAGTGTGCATGCATAACCCTGTTGCACTCCTGTGCCATGAAATACCCAACCAAGATGTATGTTGCCATACAAGGGAGTCAAAGGGGTTAAAATATAAAGGGAAGTTAGCAAAAAGTATACAAGCCAATGCCCCGTTGCATTCGGGGCTCAGCCTTTGGATGTGAATCTGCTGAGCTGGTGCCAGCACAAACAAGTGCTGCTTCCTGGAAAAGAAGTCTCGGTGTCCCGTCTCTCTGTAAAGAATCCTGCCACAATTCCAGTAGATATAGTCCTTGCTTCATAAATTATAAAAAAGTAAATGTAAACACAATCACCACTTTCTCTGAATTATATACTTCCCTTCTGTGTCCCTCCCATCTGTCTATATTTATTTTATTTTACATATTTTCTTCTTTTTTTTGCAGCGACATGAGCCGGTCTTACTGCCATCTCCAACTCCCGGGCTTGGGCACTGTTCCTGCCTCACCACACCCCAGAAATGGACTACAGGTGTATGCCACCACACCCAGCTCATTTAATTAATTAATTAATTAGTTTGTTTGTCTATTTTTGTAAAGATGAGGCATTGCTATGTTGCACTGGTTGGTCTTGAACTCCTGGGCTCAAGTGATCCTCCCACCTCCACCACCCAAACATTATAGGCGTGTTCCATTGCACCCAATGATTTTCTTCTTAAAATCCGTGACAAGGAAACAGAAGAAAAACATTAGAAAGACTAGGCCATCATCTAAATCCTGCTGGGAATTATGGGGCACTTAGTAGCCACCTCCCAAGGTGGTATGAGGATTAATTCACATAGTATGAGGTTCCAGTGCTTTGCAACATACTTCTGAGCTCATAGCACTTGCTCTGTAAAACACTGCATTAACGCATGTGCACATGTTGTTTTCCAAACGCAGACTTACTCAGACGTTGCTGCCTTCACCCACTGTAAACTTTAAAGGGCCGTCAGAAAATGCCATGTTTTAGGGTGGGGATTGGCTGTCTTCATTTGGACCAAAAGTATTTTTGTTCTAATAAGAGTGTGAGGTTGATCCCAGCACTTTGAGAGGTGGAAGAAAGAGGATTTCCCGAGCCCAGGAGTTGGAGATCAGCTTGGGCGACCCAGTGAGGCCTCATCTCTACAAGATATCAAATTATTAGGCAGAGGGTGGGGGGGGGGTGGCGGTACATGTCTGTAGTTCCAGTTACTTAGAATACTGAGGTGGAAGGATAGCCTGAGCCCAGCAGGCTGAGGCTGCAGTGGCTGGCCCTGAGTATGTCACTACGCTCCTGCTTGGGCAACAGAGTGGATGGTATGAGGGACTCTGCTATGCCTGCTTTCTCTGCTGAGTGCTGCTATAATATGTCTAGTGGAGCAACATCAGCATCAACAGGAGACATTTTTTCAAAAGCCCATTCATGGGACCCCTTTCAAGCCTGCAGAATCACACTACTTTGAGTGAGGCCAGAATAACAATTTATATGTATACTGAAGCTTGAGAGGCAATACTTCGCTAAGTGACTCTAAGCTCAGGCTTCCAATTAAAATCACATGAACAGTTGGAAGAAATACCATCACTTGTGCTCGCTCAACCTATTCCGTCTGTTGGTATGGGTCCATGTTTAAAGCATCCATGTTTTAATTGTGTCCCATATTATTCTAAGGTAAGGCCAAGTTCAAGCACGAGGGTTCCCAGATACATTCCTGAGAGTAGTTGAGTGTATAGCCATATTTCTTTTTTTTTTTTTGAGTTGAAGTCTCACTCAGCCCAGGCTGGAGTGCCATAGCACACTCACAGCCACCCCACTTGCAGAACAGTAAAATAAAAACCTTTACCTCATATATATATATATATATATAAATGAACTAAAAAATGAATTAAAAACTTAAATTTAAGACCTGAAACTCTGAAACTACTGTGGGGAAACACTGGTTGAAAGGCCCTTGATATTTTCTGAGCAATGACTTTTTGAATTTAATCTCAGGATCTTAAGAAAATGAAAGTAAAAATAGACAAATGAGATTACTTCAAAATATAAAGCTTCTTCCACACCAGATACAATCAACAGAATGGTAACACAACTTAGAAATTAAAAAAATATGCAAATTATAAATGTGGTAAGGGATTAATATCCAAAATATGTAAGAAACTCAATCAAGTACATAACAAAAAGCAAATAACGACTTTTAGTAAGCAAAAGACCTAAATATAACTTTCTCAAAAGAAAATACAGCCAACAGATATATGAAAAATGATCAACATCAATAGCCATCAGGTAAAGGAAAACCAAAGCCACTATAGCAACTTACTCCAATACAAGTATTATTTGAAAAGACAAAAGATAGCAAGTGTTGGCAAAAATACATAGAACAGGAAATGCATGCACTTTGTTGGTGAGAGCATAAATCAGTATAACTCTTTTAGAAACAGAACAGGACAGGCACAGTGACAGGCCTGTAATCCCAAGCACTTTGGGAGGCCAAGGTGAGAGGACTGCCTGAGCCCAGGGGTTCAAGATCAGCCTGGGCAACTTGGTGAGACCTGTCTCTACAATATATTTAAAAATTAGCTGGATGTGGTGGTGCATGCCTGTAGTTCCAGCTACTTGGAAGGCTGAGGCGAAAGGATTGCCTGAGCCCAGTGGTTCGATGCTGGGGTGGCTGGGCAACGGAGTGAGACTGATTCCAAAAGAAAAAAGAAAAGAAAAAAGAAACAGAATGAATATTTCTAAAAAATTCAAAATGAAACTATCATACCATACAGCAATCACAATATTGAATACTACATAGCTATGAAATCAGTATGGTAAAAATATATCTTAATATCAGGCTTTGATACTCTACTTAGCCAGGAAATCATCTGGATCTGTGGGCTTCTCAGGCCTGTACGCACACTTCTTTCTTACCCTCTCTTTTCACCAGGAAGTAAATGTGGGGTGTCTTCTTTTAGTATTGTGTGTGGTACTGATCGGCTTGAGCAGCATATCACTGGTGGATGTGGCTTTCCCTGGAGGCCAACTGGCTCTGTTCCATCAAAGTGAGAATGTCTACTCTCCATATTCTGCATATAGTACTCTTCATTGACATGTGACTTTGGTTATCTTTTAAAGATAATTCTGCATCACAAATGCAGACAAGCAGGCCATACTCTAGGGCTAAGATGCAGGTCTGACAGACATTCTTTAATTTCTTGCTGGTTTAGCACCCTTCAGTCTTCTTGAGACATACGTGGACCCAGGACACCAACAAAGCTGCAAAATGGTCCAGCAAGCATTCTTCATTTTTGTCATAATTTTTTTGGTCATTCAGATATATGAGTTTTCTTCAAGATACGTCGGCACAGAATGAAGAAGTATGCATCCTCCTAGTCTTGCCAGTTTTAAGTGTTGGCACCCAGAGAGCTCACCATCTTGAGAGGATCTGAAAGTAGCAGTAGCTTTTGAGGTAAGCCACAATTTTTTCTTTGGAGTCAGATTCTCACTCTGTCACCCAGGCTGGAGTGCTGTGGCACGCCCATGGCCACCAGAGTCTCAACCTGCTGGGCTCAGGCGATCCTTCCGCCTCAGCCTTCCGAGGAGCTGGAACCACAGATATGCACCACCATACTCAGCTAATTATTTATTTATTTATTTATTTATTTATTTATTTATTTATTTATGTAGAGACAAGGTCTCACCAAGTTGCCCAGGCTGGTCTCGAACCTGTGAGCTCAGGCAATCCTCTCGCCTCCACCTCCCAACGTGCTGGGACTACAGGTGTGTGCCACCATGCCCGGCTCACAATTTTTTTTAGTTGGAGTCTTGCTCTGTCACCCAGGCTAGAGTGCACTGACTCAATAAAGGCTTATCGCAGCCTTAAAATCCTGGGCTCAGGCAATCCTTTGACCTCAGCATCCCACGTAGCTGGGACGACAGGCACCTACCATCATGCCTGGCTTAATTTTTTCTGTTTTAGAGACGAGTCTTGTTGTGTTGCCTAGGCTGATCTCAAACTCCTGAGGTCAGGCAATCCCCTCTGCCTCGGCCTCCTAAAGTGCTGGATTACAGGCATGAAACACCATGCCTGATTTAAGCCACAAATTTATCAAGAACAGCTTTCCTGTATGCTCCTGTTCTTCCCAGAAATCCTGATTTTTGTAGAAAACTCTGTATTTCGTGGTTTCTCCAAAGACTGACCTGTATAAAAACAGATAAATGTGAATGCTCCTTGAAACTACTCACATTGAATATTTAAGTGTTTTTTTTACCTTGACAACGCCTAGTATTACCTTGTGTCTGCTGGTGAAAGATAATAACACTTTCAATGAGAAGATCAAAAACCAAGATCTCTAGGAGAAGTGATGTCCAATCCTTAAACTCATGGAACTGTCAGGAAAAATTCATGTGTCTTGATATTTATTATGTCAAACAATGGATAAAGACACCTGAAAACTGACAGAGCAAAATAATTTTAGGTAAGTATTTTTGGTCTGGAAGGGCTGTTTCTGTGTTTCAGGCACAAGTGGTCTACCCTGAGAATGGGTCTTGGGTCAAATTGTGATCGCCAAGACTTGCTTGGCAGGAGCTCCTAGTACACAGAGTCAGAGGCCTATCCCCAGAACTGCCAGCTTCTAACCCAAAACTGTCTTTCTCAAGGACCTGGAAGCCTACTCTTTGAAACGGATTGTCAAGTAAGAGAGTTTGGGTGAGAGAATAGGAGCCCCATTCTAACTCACTGTCCTATCTCCTTTCATAAACTATGAGAAATTGATTTTCTCCTGTGATAATGCAATTCGCGAATATGGAAGGGTGGGTGAAAATGATGCTGCCATTCTTCTTCCCTGAGGACTAGTCATTGTTTATCTTGAGAATATGCAGGCACGGGTGGCTACTGCCTGGCCATGCGCAGCATGAGATTTCTTTTTTTCTTGCAGTCTCTTCCGTGGATTGTCTGTTTTGTGCATTACAGTGTGGTTTAACGCTTCCTCGATGAAACTAGACTCTTTTTCTTACGCCTTTCCGAAGAGGTTTACTGGGTTGGCAAGAGACTTGGTTTGTAATTGTATCCTCACCACAGACAACGAACACCACTGTGGTAAAAGTGAGCACTTTCTAAGTCCTAAGGGGTATAGTCCCTCCTCCCTTCATCAGCGGAGGCCCCAGTGCTCAGGAAAAGAGGCCGTCAGTTGGAGGAGCCTCAGTGGAGACTGTCAGCTGCATAATGTCTCCAACTGGATCCTGAGTAACCAGAGATTTCTCAGTTGAATTTGTTGACAACCAAGCATTTGTGCTCTGGGGAAGATAGACCAGTTGTACATATCTCTTCTTCCCCACAAATACAACTCACAACCCTAGGCATTACATTTAATATCAACTGAAGCTTTGAAAGGTGAAGGAAAGCAAACACATCGGCCATGGACGCTCAGAAAGATGAGACAACATGGGCTTTTATTTTCTTGTGTGTTATATTCTTGGTGCTGAAAAAGCTGGCAACTCAGAAGTACCAATGGGAACAGAAAAAAATCCCCAACGACAGGCTCCTGTCTTCAGCCAGAAAACCAGGAAAGAGACAGCCTATCAAAATAAAACATATTCAAAGTCTGCCCTACTATAGCCAAAATCACTGAAAAATTATGCCTGCACACTCACGTATGCCAGCAGGGGCAAAAAAGAGTCTGAATTTTTATCTGTTCAGCATAAAATGGGGGTGAACACAATACGCTTTTCTTTTCTTTTCTTTTGTGTTTTATAAATTGAATTTCACATTGTAAGGAAAAAGCATAACATTATCGATGAAGATAAGTTCTGTTTATAACATAATGTCTGGATCAAACATTTAAAAAGTCATACTAGTGATTCACGCCTATAATGCCAGCACTTTGGGAGGCCAAAATGAGAGGACTGCCTGAACCCGCGGGTTCGAGACCAGTCTGGACAACTTGGCGAGATCTCATTTCTACAGTAAAAAATAAAAAAAAAATAAAATAAGCCAGGCATAGTGACGTGTGCCTATAGTTCCAGCTACTTGGAAGGCTGAGGAGGAAGGATCACCTGGACCCAGCAGGTCGAGGCCACGGTGGCCGGGAGTTTGCCACTGTCCTCTAGCCAGGGTGACAGAGTGAGACTCCAATTCAAAATAATAATAATTTTTGAAAATAAATAAAAACAAAAAGCCATACTAAAAACCACTGTAAATAACTAAAATGCAGCTCTAAACACATACAAATACTCTTCATGAAGAAAGTAAATGCAGCACAGAAGAACAGAACTGAGAACAAAAAAAATCTTAAAAATAATTATCTTAAATATAAATGGTATAAAATAACCATTGCAGACAGAGACTGACAAAATGGATTAATAAATGACCATGCATATGTCCTCTTAAAAAAAACTCAGAGCCAGGCTCGGTGTAATCCTGTAATCCTGTAATCCTGCGCCTTTGGGAGGTTGAGGTGAGTGGATTGCCTGAGCCCGCGGGTTCGAGACCCACCTGGGCAGGTGAGACCTCATCTCTACAATAAAATAAAAAAATTAGCCGGGCGTGGTAGCACGCACCTGTAATTCCAGCTACTCAGAAGGCTGAGGCGGAAGGATCTCCAGAGCCCAGCAGGTCAAGGCTGCGGTGGCTGGGAGTGGCCACTGCACTCCAGTCTGGGCGACAGAGTGAGACTCCAACTCAAAAAAAAAAACCTCACTTCAAAATGTAATGATAGGTAGATTTAAATTACAAGCAACTGGGAAAAATGTAAGCATTAATCGAGGAAATCTGAAATAGTTACATTATATCAGATAAATTACATTTCAGAGAAAATTATCTGATACAGAGAGATAAAACATGTAATGATAAAAGGCTTAATCCACCCAGAGGAATAACAATTCTAAATGTGTATTTACCAATCAACTGAGCTGAAAATGTGAAACAAAAACTGGAAGGAACTTTGAGAAAAAATAGACAATTAGACAAATACACAATTATAGTTGAAGGCTTCAACATTTTTCTCTAAAAAATAGGATACAGAACCTTTCAGCAGCAAATATGCAAAAAAGACAATTCAACACCGTCATTAATCAACAGAATCTAGTTGACATCTGTAGAACAATTTAATCAACAACAGCAGAATATGCATTCTTTTCAAGGGCACATGAAACAAAATAGACCATCCCTTTCATCACAAAACAAACTTCAACAAATTTTAAAAATCGGATTATACAGAGTGTGTTCTCTGACCATAATGGAATCAGACTAGACATCAATGACACAGAGATAACACAAAAAGTCTCCAACTCATGGAAGCTTCAAGAGAAAGTCTCTAGGAAAAAAAATCATTAAGCTGATAGACAATGAAAAGATACAAGTTTGGGAAACATAGCAGAAACAGTACATAGAATAAATGTATAGCAATAAACTCAGACTAGAAAACAAGTCTCCAATTAATCTACTCTTCCACATCAAGAACTTTAAGAAAAACAATAGTAAGCTAAATTCAAAGAAAACATAAAAAGGGAAATAATAAAGGTAGAAAAAGACAAAATTTACAAATAATTTTAAAAATCAACTAAACAGACCATCGATTTTTTAAAAAGATCGACAAAATAGATAAGTCTTCAGCAAGAAAAAAAGACAAGACACAAATTACTACATCAGGAATGAAACAAGGACTACCATTACACACTTTGCAGGCATAAAAAATATAACATGCATTAGTCTGTTAGGACTTCCATAGAAAATGTCAGTGACTGAATAATGTAACAACAACAAAATTTCTCACAGTTCTGAAGGCTAGAACTCAAAGATCAAGGTCCCAGGACAGTTGTTGTTGTTGTTTTTCTTAATTCCCTTTGTCTTTGGCTTGCATGTAGCCAATTTCTTGTGTTTTCACATTATGTTTCCCCTGTAAGTGGTTCACCCTGGTGTCTCTCTGTCTCTTCCTATCAGGAAAATGGTCATTGAAATATGGCTTCTGGCCTCATTTAAATATGAACTGGTTTTTTATAGCTTTTTTTTTCCCTGGTCTAAGATACAATCCAAGATCACAAATGACATTCCACTAAGTCTTTTTAAATTTATATTTTATGTCAGTAGCTTTAGGAGATACACGTACTTTTTGATTATATTGATGCATGAAATAGTGGCACAAAAAGGTCTGGGCTTGAAGAGTTCCCACGACCAGCACCTGTGCACGTTGTACACGATGGTGATACTGTATTCCCCCGACCCCTTCCACCCTTCCTCTTCTGGGTCTCCAGTGTCCATTACAACATTCTCTACACCTTTGCAGATCCTTAGTTTAACTTCCACTGCTAAGTGCGAATATATGATATTTGGTTTTCTGCTGCTGAATTAGATCACTTAGGGTGATGTTTTCCAATTCCATTCAAGTTTCTGCAGAAGACAGGTTTTCATTCTTTTCATTGCTGAATAATATTCCATGGTGTATATATACCACATTTTTATTATTTGCTGATCAAATGATGTGCATTTAGGTTGATTCCACATCTTTGTACCTGTGACTATGCTGTGATAAACAACCATGTTAAGGTGTCTTTTGTCATAATGACTTCTGTTCCTTCAGATAGATACCTAGTATGTAGTGGATTTGTTAGATCAAATGGTAGATCTGCTTTTAACTATTACTTGGGAGGTTGAGGTGGAAGGATCTCCTGAGCTCAGGAGATCGAGGCTGTGGTGAGTCCTGATCATGCCACTGCATTCCAGCCTGGGTGACGCAGTGGGATCCTGACTCAAAAAAAGAAAGAGGGAACTTTCCTCATTGCTTCAGGAACACCCATTGCTTGCCAAGCCAAAATTTCAGCATGACTCACCGAAGGAGGGAGAAACTCTGAACCGCCAGATGAGAAATCTTTCACTACAGGATGAGAATATTCCTCATCCTTGGCTGTCCCGTACAAGACGACAAGCTACCAGACATAATGTCTTCAGTGTTTGCTGTTCACAATTACCAACATGGGAACAAATGGAATCTTTGGTTGAAGAAACAGAAGAAATGGTAACTTCTCAATATATCCCTATTGACCCGGCAACTGTATTTCTGGCTATGATAGCTATAGCTATTTTTATGACTCAAGCCAGTCTGCTCGGTGCAGTTGATGCCAACAAAACTTAGGGGCCTATATGCCCAATCCTCCAACGTTTCAACTGGTTACTTGGGATAATTAAATCATTAATGTGTTTACTGACTCTCCCCAGTTAATGGGGGGACCTACCTTATTTTATGATCAAACAAAACATGTTATTAATAATAGTTTTTCTAGCCGGGCTCGGTGGCTCAGCCTGTAATCCTGCGCCTTTGGGAGGCTGAGGTGAGCGGATTGCCTGAGCCCGCGGGTTTGAGACCCGCCTGGGCAGCGAGACCTCATCTCTATAATAAATAAAAAAATCAGCCTGGCATGGTAGCGCATGCCTATAATTATGGCTACTTGGAAGGCTGAGGCAGAAGGATTGCCGGAGCCCAGCAGGTCGAGGTTGTGGTGGCCGGGAGCGGCCACTGCACTCCAGTCTGGGTGATGGAGTGAGACTCCAACTCAAAAAAAAAAAATAATAATAATAATAATTTTTCTTATGAAGGACATTCTTGTTCATCTCCCATTTGTTTTTATGATAATTCATCTTTCAATAATTATAGAGCCTCCTGTTTAATGTCTACTTTAAAGTTTTTAATCACTGATAGTCCAACCCAGAGCAATAATAGAGAAAATTGGTGGATTGAAATGCTGATGCCTGGAGGAGTTGATCCCAGTTTAGCCACAAGAACTTTTCCACCATCTAGTATACCCATCTGCTCTCCTAATAACACCAAGAAGGATTGGTTACTCATCCAGCGAGACACTGGGTATCCAAAGTGGAGAGAGTGCATTTATGGATCTAAAGTGGACTATTCCATACCTGGTGAAAAACTATATATCAATGACTGGGGTCTTACTTTACGACCCTATACTACAAACCCACAAGGACATAGTCCTGCTAGATGGCATATTAATGGATGGGTACCCCTGGTATTAACAACTACTATCGGGAATAAACAAATTGTTCAACCTTACTTATGGAGGGCCCTTGCTGCCCTGAAACCCATTGTTCTAGCCTGACCACGTGGGGGAGTTCATACCTATAAAATAAGAGCTTGCTTACAATCCCCTTATGTTTTTCTTGTATGGAATGAATATCAAACAGTTAAAATTGACTATCACAGTAATATTTATAAGGTGTCTTTTCAGAATGTATTTTAACTAACTGTTTAACTGATGCCTTTTATAAAGGTTTTGTGATCTTAAAACAACCTCCTTACTTAATGGTTCCAGGACAGCTTTCATCTTGCTGGTATGATGAATATGGTTTACAAACATTATATGAGGTTAGCTCACTTTTGGAAAAAAGACAAAAAAGGTTTTTAGCCACTTCAATCTTGGGAATTGCAGCTTTAATAGCTATTGCCACCTCAGTGACAGTTTCAGCTGTGGCCTTAGCTAAAGAAGTTCACACAGCCACCTTTGCTGATCAGTTGTCTAAGAATGTTTCTATAGCCTTAGCCACCCAGGAGATTATTGATCAGAAACTAGAGAGCAGCGTTAAGGCCTTGGAAGAAGCGGTTCTAGCTATAGGACAAGAATTTGTATCTTTAAAGATTAAGTTGGCTCTTCGATGTTACTCTGAGTTTAAATGGATTTGCCTCACTCCCTTAGAAGTAAATAAAGCTGTCCACACATGGGACAAAATTAAAAATCATATTCTTGGAATTTGGAATCATTTGAACTTAAGTATAGACCTTACTAAACTGCATCAGGAAATTCAGGACATGACGGCTGCTGAAAAGCAATTCCGGTCTACCAAATTGGTCAGTTCTATATTTAATAATTTTTCTTCATTCACTGATCAAAAATCGTTGATGTCTATATTCATTAATGTGGGAATTTGTGGAGCAGTGATTCTTTTGTTGCTGTGTCTACTTCCAATCATCTTCAGAGTGTTAAAGAAGTGCATATCTCAGCCTAACACGGAGTTCCAGGGTTTCATGCTTAAAAATAAAAAAGGGGGAGATATTGGGAGCCGGCCATGGAGGCCCACTGAGCATTCAGGATCAGGAAGGGCTGTTGACCCCAAGACCACTAGGATGCATTTGGGAGCTGTCGACCCCATTCCCTCCCTCCTTTCCACTTGGCACTGCAACCAGAAAAGGCTCCTGCTGGCTCTAGCAGAGGACTCTGAAACCGGAATGAACACAGCTAAACTTGGGAGTCTATTGTTCCCATTTTCCACAGTTTGTGGTTTTTGCCTTTAAAACAATTTAAGTTCAACTCTGGGTCACATTGAGGAGCCTTAGTGCAGGTCACAGGTTCTTTTGATGTGATTTTAGAAATTTATAGATATAGGTTTTAGGAAATAGTTTATATAGATTGAAGAAAATTTAGGTAGTCATTTTATTGTAGAAATGTGGTTAGTTTAGTTTGATTTAGGTGGGCCAGTAAACTTTGGACTGGGCCACATTTTAAGCTTTTGGATTAGGCCGGTTGGTGTTAGGAGAGCGTAACCTTAGCAACAATTGTTTTAATAGAAATCAGTTTGAATTAGTATAGAATAGTAGAAGTTAATAATTCATGATGGTAGTTTCGGGTTTAGACATTGAGTGATGTTATTTCAAGATGATGTAACTGTAAAACAATTAATGGCACATAGGAAACTAGTTTGGGGAACATTAATCAAGCATAAGAAACAAAAAGACAACTTGTGGTTATTCTTCCTCATGTATGAAAAAAACATTTGCTTGAGAGTGGGGGTGTCCCTTGTGCACCTGGACCTGTTCATGTGAAAAGCACATGCTACCTTTTGTGTTCCGTGATGGTGACTTTGCAGAATTTGGGGATAAAAGCCCACTGCTAACTCACAATAAATGGCTTCTGCTCAATTCTGAACAGCAGTCCAGTCCCTTTCTTTCTCCCCTAGTTGCCTACTCCATCTCACCTCCAGGCATCTCTGGACCTTGCTGGAGCAGGACTCCCACAGTCCAAACCAATTTCCATGGAGGTTGTACTAATTTGCACTCCCACCAACAGCATATAAGTGTTACCTTTTTACCACATGACTTTATATTTTTGGATAGCCCCATACTATGAAAGAAATTAAAATCATAATTCGGCAACTTATAAATGGTTTTTAATGAATTTTCTTTATATCCAGTGTTTTTAAAAGATTTAACATCATTTCTACACAATGTGGTTCAGAAAGTAGCAATGCAGAGAACATGTTTCAATACATTATATAAATGACAGTATTACCCTCAAACAAAATCAGAGAGGCAGTACAACAAAAGAAAACTACGAGATTATATGGCTCTTGAATATTGATGTGAAAATCATTAGCAAAATATTATTAAGCAGAATCACACCTCTTCAGTCATGGGTGAATTTCTACTAGAAGTTATATAAAAACTTTGGAAAATCAGAGAATTTTATAATTAAGAATCAAAGTTGTAGATTCCCATCTTGAGTTTATAATTTTAAATTTTTGGCCCTTAAAATGTATATATTATGGACTATATTCAATTCTATGATTTTTATCAGATGCAGCTGACAGCTGAGATTAAAGAGATACAACAGCATTATCATATTCTCTCTGAAGCCCAACCAATAGCTACTAGAGTCAGAAGTCTTAAAATTTTTTTAAAGTCATACATTTTTTAACAAAGAAGCTAAAAGCAATTCAGACATTTACATTTTTATTTTTGAGTTGGAGTCTCACTCTGTCACCCAGACTGGAGTGCAGTGGTTGCTCCTGGCCACTGTAGCCTCGACCTGCTGGGCTCCGGCGATCCTTCTGCCTCAGCCTTCCAAGTAGTTGGAACTACAGGCGTGCCCGGCTAATTTTTGATTTATTGTAGAGATGAGGTCTCACCAAGCGTGCCCGGCTAATTTTTGATTTATTGTAGAGATGAGGTCTCACCAAGTTGCCCAGGCAGGTCGACATTTACATTTAAATTGCCATGAAAATACTGACTTGTTAGAAATAAGTGGAGTAAGCAATAATTCCTAAATTCCATGCTTTTCTGCCAGAATACTGAAATGGACAACCTGGAAGTTCAGTTCCTTTAAAAGTGTTTTTATTCAACGATAAAATCAATTTCCCTATGAATAAAATAATAATTCTTATAATAAATATGTCTAAAATTAACATTTTACTCACTAAAAGAAAGTAAGGTAAAATAGAGCGGTTTTATATTAACATCATAAATTATGTACAAGGACCTTACATTTTTATTTATTTATTTTTGGTTTTTATTTTCATTTCAGAGTCGCGGTATAAAAGTGAGGATTATAACAGGTAAGTAGCACGCAGGTGAAGTTTGGGCTTCTAGCCGGCCCCCTCTCTCCCTGATCGTGGACTTGGTACCCAGGGTGCTGCCACTGCCCTCCGTCCCTTCTCCCTTCCTCTTTCCCTCCTCCTTCCCTCCCTTAGCAGGGTCCAGTGTCTGCCAATCCCACTCTCATGCTCATATGATCAGAGACCACGGCCCACTTAGGAGGGAAATCATGCTCTATTCAGTTACTTGTTTCTGTGAGTGTTCACTTAGTAGGATAGCTTCCATCTGCATCCATGTTGACGCAAAGGCATGATTTTGTTCTTTATGGCTGTATAATATTCTCTCACATACATGTACTACATTTTCTTTACACAGGCCACTTTTGATGGGCATCTGGGTTGGTTCCATGTTTTTACTATTGTGAATAGTGTTGCAGTGAACATATGTGTGGAAGTGTCTTTTTGGTAGAGCGATTTATTTACCTCTGGATATATTATCAGAAAAAAGATTGCTGGATCATATAGAGGCTCAATTTTTAGTTATCTGAAAAACTGCCACACTGCTTTCCACAAAGGTTGAGATAGCTCAGCTTACATTCCACCGACAATGTAAACATGTTACCTTTTCTCTGAAGCCACAGGAGCACCTGTTGTTTTGGGTTTTGTTTTCACTTTTTTTTTTTTTGAGTTAGAGTCTCACTCTGTCGCCCAGGCTGGAGTGCAGTGGCTGCTCTCAGCCTCCACAGCCTCGACCTGCTGGACTCCGGCGATCTTTCCGCCTCAGCCTTCCAAGTAGCCAGAATTACAGCTACCATGCCCAGCTGATTTTTTGATTTATTGTAGAGATGCGGTCTCTCCGCCCAGGCGGGTCTCGAACCCACGGGCTCAGGCAATCCACTCACCTCAGCCTCCCAAAGGCACGGGATTACAGGCTGAGCCACCGAGCCCGGCTTGTTTTTACTTTTTAAGGATAGCTGTCCTTACTGGAGTTAGGTGGTATCTCATTGCAATTTTGATTTGCATTTCTCTGATGATTAGTGAGGCTGAGCATTTTTCATGGTTGTTGGCTGGCTAAATGTCTTCCATTGAGTAGTGTCTGTACATATCCATTGTCCACATTTTAATGGAATTTTTTTGTTTGTTTTTCCTATCAGTTTATTTGAGTTCCTTGTAGATCCTTGGTGTTAGGCCTTTGTCAGATGCATAGCTTGCAAATATTTTTTTCCCATCCAGTGGGTTGTCTCTTTATTCACTTGATGGTTTCTTTTGTTGTACAAAAACTATTCAGTTTGATAAGTTCCCATATGTCTCTTAGCTTTTGTTGCATTTGCTGTTGAGGATTTGGCCATAAATTCCACGTCTACTCCAGTGTCCAGGAGAAGTGTTCCCTAAGTTTTCAACTAAGATTCTTATAGTTTGAGGTTTTACATTTAAGTCCTTGATTCATTTTGAGTTAATTTTTTATATGGTGCTAGATTAGGGTCCAATTTCATTCTTCTGCTTGTAGCTAGTCAGTTTTCCCAGCATCATTTGTTAAATATGGTTTCCCTTCCCCCATGTTTTAGTCAGCTCTTTTTGCTTCCATATGCATTTCTGTATTGTCTTTTCTAGGTCTGTAAAAACTGATGTTGGCAATTTGATAGAGATTGCATTGAATCTATAGATTGTCTTAGGTAGAATGAACATCTTGACAATATTGATTTTTCCAATCCATGATCATGGGATTTTTTCCATTTTTTTGTGTTATTCTTAATTTATTTGTGCAGTGTTTTGAAGTTCTCATGGTAAAGATCTTTTTTCCTTGTTGGATCTTTGCTATTTGGGGGTATCAAGATGATATTGGCTTCATAGATTGAGCTAGGGAAAAGTCCATCTTTCTCAATTGCCTGGAACACTTTTAACAGGATTGGTATCAGCTCTTCCTTTTATGTCTTATAGAATTCAGCTGAGAAACCATTAAGCCCAGGACTTTTTGGGGGAGGCAGGGACAGGGAGGTACTTTATAGCTGAGTTGATTTCTTGGATTGTTATTGGACTGTTTAGGTTTTCAGTGTCTTCCTGTTTTAACCTTGGGAGGTTATGTGATACTAGGAATTCCTCCACTTCCTCTGTATTTTCAAGTTTATTTGCATACGATGTTCATAGGATTCTATAATCTTTGAATATCTTCAGGGTCAGTTGTGACATTGCCACTTTCATTTTTAACTGTGTTAATTCAAACTTTTTTCTTGGCAAATCTGACCAGGGGTCTGTCAATCTTACTTATCCTTTCAAGGAACCAGCTCTTTGTCTCTTTGTTTTTCTAGCTGCTGCTATGATTATTGTGGATTCTATTTCATTCAACTGTGTATTTTAGTAATTTGAATTTTTCTACAAAATCTATGATTGAATTATTCTTGCCTTTCCAGCTTTCTTAGGTGTCATAGTAGGCTGTTTACTTGAGATTCTTCCATTTTCTTGAAATGTGTGTGTAAGGCCATGAACTTGCCTCTCAGCTTTGTTTTCATGGTATCCCAGAGGTTTTGATATGGGTGTCTTTGTTTTCATTTGTTTCCAGAAATCTTTTTATTTCTGCCTTGATTCCTGTGTTAGTTCAAAAGTCATTCAGAAGCATGTATTTTAATTTATATGATTTGTGGGTTTGGGGGGTTCCTGTTGGTGATATGTATTTTATTCCACTGGGGTCTGGAAAGATACTTGACATTATGTCAGCCTTTTAAAGTTTGTTCACACTTGATTTATGCCTCAGAATTTGAACAGTCTTGGAGTATGTTCCATGTACTGATGAGTAGAATGCACACTCTATAGTCGTTTGGTGGCGTGTTCTGTAGATGTCTATGAAATTTAATTGGTCAAGTGTTGAGTTAAGATTCCAGATTTTCTTGTTAGTTTTTTGCCTTGGTGATCTGTCTAGGCCTGTTAGTAGGGTATTAAAGTCTTCGACTAGAATTGTATGAGTGTCTATGTTTTCTCTTAGACTAAATAGCGTTTAGTTTATAAATGTGGGTGCTCTTGTATTGGGTGTATATATATTTCTTGCTGATGGATTGAACCTTTTATTATATAGTGCCCTTCAATGTCCTTTTTAACTTTTATTGGTTTGAAGTTTGTTTTGTCTGATATAAGTATAACTACTCCTGCTCTTTTTTGTTTTCCATTTGCCTGGAAGGTCTTTCTTCAGCTCCTTGCCTTGAGCTTGTGGGTGTCTTTTGCATTGAAATGGGTTTCCTGGAGGCAGCAGAATGTTGGATCTTGTTTCTTTATCCAGTTTGCTACTATATACTTTTTGAGTGGCATGTTCACTTCATTCACATTCAGTTTAATCATTGATACATAATGGTTTGTCCCTGTCATAATGCTATTAAGAAGGTGCTTTGTTTTTTGTAAGGTTTTCTGGTTAATCTGTATGGTCTGTGCTTGCCTGTGCCTTTGTAATGGGTGGAACTTTTCTTTCATTTCTGTGTTTAGAACTTTCTTAGGTTTCTCCTGAATGACTGGCCTTGAAGTGTCATATTCTTTTAGTGATTGGATATCCGATAATAATTTTAATTATCCTTCATTGGTGAAGCTTAGTTTGGCAAGGTAGGAAATTTTTGGCTTGAATTGCTTATATTTAAGAATGTAAAAAATGGAACCACAGTCCTTTCTGACTTGTAGGGTTTCTGCTGGAAAGCCTGGAAGTTACTGTCTAAATAGATTTGGGCTTTTCTTAGACTATTATGCCTGTATTTTGGGGTAATTCTCTATAATTTTTGTGATTTACTTCACTAGTTTTACATTCCAAACTGCAAAATGGTCAGATCTGAAGGTGGAGTGGAGGCTATATTCTGATTAAAAAAAGACACCAGAACCCTTAACCACCCTGTTCCTCAGTTATCTGAATTAGACCTACCTAAGAAAGCTTGTCTAACTATACCTAAACTATGTGCTATACTAACTATGACTGCTTCAAGAGGATTGCTTGAGTTCAAGAGTTTGAGACCAGTCTAGGCAACATAGTGAGATTTTTGTCTCTTAAAAAAAAAAGAAAGAAAAGGGAAAAAAAAGAAGAAAAGAGAAACCGGGTATGATGGTACAGGCCTGTAGTCCCAGCTACTTGAGAGGCTGAGGTGAAGGGATCACCTAAGCCCAGGATGAAAAGGCTGCAGTGAACTGGAATTGTGTCACTGCAGGCCAACCTGAGTGAGAAAGTGAGACCTCTACTCAAAAATAAAAATATGCTGATGAACCCAAGTGTAATTCTGAAAGGGTAAATTCTACATAAGAAATCATAATATGGTCCCATTTTCTTGACCATGTTTTTCAGTTCTTTTGATACTATTCCATATTCAGAAATTTGAAATGAAATTACTGGAATGTGTGATATAAACAACTTATTTTCATGGAGATTAACAGATTTTTACAAATATGTTTAACAACATGAAAGCTGGTACCATTCCAGCATCAAAGGAAATGTTCTCAAAGACATAAGAAATTTAGAAACATTAATTATAAAGAGGTTACCTGGAAGAGAAGTACTCCTGTATGTTCCTATTGTCTGAACAGGAAAATGCAACAGATCGGCTTCAGTGAGTTAAGGTGCCTCCCTGACTTCAAATACGGACTTTTCATTCAAAACAGAGATGCTAAGCCTGGCTGGTTTCAAATGCCCCCAAGTGTTCCACACCTTGAAAGTTGCTCCCACAAAACTGGAATTTCATCTGTTTCTGAGGGACAAGGTCATCATCTGTGTCCCTGAGACCCTGGCCAGTCAGGCCTCAGTTGAGACGAGGTTGAAGACTTCAAGTGTACAATGCTTAAACTGCCATCACCTTCAGGTCCACTAAAGCAACTTGGTAAAACTGGCCCATCAGACACAAGCCTGGAAAGTGGACTTCCCTTCTATGCACCAAGCAGATCCTGGGTAATCCAGTAATTACCCTCCCCCATACCTCAACTTCCACATCTGAGAAACAGGCGTTTGTTAGGATGAAATTTTCACAAAGCCCAAGCTAATGTCACCTTCTGCAAACTTCTAAAGTTCCAAAGCATGTGGGTGGGCCAAGCAAATATTTCACCCAAGAGTGGCTGAACAGGGGCTCTGGCTGAAGAGGGCAAAGGGCATTACAGTGAACAGCGTCTGAGACGACAGGCTAATTCCCATAGCAGTTTAGGAAAGCGGGAGGCTTCCTGGGCTGGAAGGGGCTGGAAGCTCGGGAAAGACCAAGATGCAGATGGGAAAGGAAGCAGCACGATGCAGGGGCGGTGGGGGGAGGGCAGGACCCAACTGCATTGGGCAAAAGCCACACGCACTTCACGGCATCATACCCTCTTCACTGCCCAGTCTGGATCCGTCACTCTAGTCCCTCTCCAGACTTGCTCACTGTGGTGAGGGTGGCCGTGAACGACAGGCCAGCAGAGCTTGGGCCACGGAAAGGTGCACTCTGCCCGGCCTCTTTCTCCAGGCCCAGTGCATGCTAGGTTTGTAGTCCCGCAGCCCGGCAACAAACGGGCCGGCAGCAATGAACAGACTGCAGGTCCCAGCGCGCCCCGTGAAGGCCTCGCCTTTTTCTCTCTTCCACACATCCAAAGCAACTGAGCAGAGCCTGGACGTTTCCACACCTTTCTGTGGGGCGCCAGCGAGGCCGGAGCGGGAAGTATCAGCCCGTCATCGACACGGCCCTTCTGTGAGACTTTTGGCCTTATTCGTCTTGCTGGAAGTTGGCTTTCTCACCAGTTAAGGGCTACAACCTCTCACAGTCCACTTAGCATGGTCATGGTGAAGCCCCTCCCCAAGAGCTGAGTGCTCCTCACCTCCTCCCGCCGCCCCCCTCCTCCTCTTCGACCCCACCCCTCTGCCCTGACTCTTCAGACAGAGGCACCCGCTGTAGGGCTGGAGCTCTCGGCAGGAGGCCTGGTTGTTCTCGGGCTTTGGGGGACCTCGGTGGGAAACTCTCTAATGCCAGGAAACGCTCTGAAGCCAGGAGTCGACTTGCTGAGACGAAAATGCGTGGCCACGAGTGCGGGGGCCCGTCCCGCAAGGGTTGGGGGACGTGTTGAAGGAGAGACGGGTAGGCGAACATACATCGGACATTTGTTTTTTGAATAGATGACAATTTGATGTTAGTTAATAGGGAGTTTTTATATTATTTTTGAAGGGGCTAGACAAAGAAAATTTTCATATGTATATATGTTTTTTAAAGTTATTAGTTAGTGGTCTTAGTAGTGAATAAACTAAGATTTTTATAGGCTTTAGTAGTAAATAAACTAAGATTTTCATAGGCTTTAGTAGCAAATAAGTCAGGATTTTTATAGGCATTTAGACAAGTCTTATTTATAAAGCCAACAATGACACTCTCAGTCTAATGTCCCAAATTACAAATGTTTTAAGAAAGTTTTTTTAGGTGTATATTTTTTTATGTGTCAGGAAATTTTTTATTTTAGGTTTTTATGTTTTTTAGAGTCTTGTGATCGTCTCTCTTATCTAGATGTTTTTTGTTACTTTTCTCTTATTTTGTAGTGTTTGTTTTTAAAGAGAACTCAAAAGAAGTTTTTAGTAATTTTTTTAGGCCTTTTAAGGTTATTTTTTGTTTTAGTTGATTTGTTATAAAAGTGTCTGATTATTATATTATAAGTTTAGTGAAAACTTATTTTATAAATGTTAACTTAGAGTTATAAATTTATAGTTTTAACTATAGAATTAAGTAAAAACTTTAACATTAATTTTTATTTTAAGTTAGTGAAAATAGTGTTATAAATCACCTATATAACTCTAAGATAAGTGTTAGAACTTATAATGAATTTATAATGAACTACTATAAACTTGTGTTTTTAAAAAACCTTATGTCTAAACACTAAATTGTATAAATCTTAAATCAAATAAGGAGTGAATATACTTATATCATTTATTACTTCAGCAATATCTAGTAACTTATAACCAAGTGAAAGAAAGCATTCTTGATGTGTTTTAGAGTTTAACCCTTGCATATGTTAGAAAAGGCCAAGTGGCATAGTGGGAAAAATGGAAAAATAAACCATGATATTTTTAGGTTAGCTGTGAGTACTTCACATAAACATGCCATTTTCTTCTTCCACGACTGCACAGAATTCTTCGGCGGTATCAAACAGCAAAGGTGAAAGACAGAAGGGCCTCAGCTTTTTGGGCTCGCCCTGCGGCCCGGGGTCTTCGGCCCACCCGGACCCTGTCAATCAGGTGGGCCTCCAAGGCTGGCTCTCAACATATCTCCCTTTTTTGTTTTTTAATACGAAGCCGTGAAATTCCGTGCTTAGTCGAGAGATGTTATTTTTCAATGATTTGAAGAGTACTAGAAGTGAGCATAAGATTATTTTTCCACAAATTCCCACATTGATTAATATAGACAATAATGATTTTTGATTGACAAATGAAGAAAAATTGTTAAAGATTGATTGAGCCAATTGGGTGAATTCAAATTGTTTTTCAGTAGAGCTAATGTCTTGTACTTTTTGATGAAGTTTGGAAAGATCCAAACTTATGTTGGAATGGTTTCAAATTCCGGAGATATGATTTTTAATCCTATCCCAGGTATGAATAAGACTTGTTTATTTAGAGAGCAGTGACACAAATCCATTTAAACTCTGAATGACATCTCAAAGCCAATTTAATTTTTAAGGCTATAAGTTCCTGTCCTATAATCAAAATAGTCTCTTCTAATGCATTAACTTTACTTTCTAATTTTTGGTCAATAATTTCTTGAGCTGTTAAAGTTAATGAGACATTTTTGGATAAATGATCTGTAAATGTAGTAGTATGTATTTTTTTAGCTAAGGTTATGGCTGAAACTGAAACTGATGTAGCAATGACTATTAAAGTTGTAATTCTTAAAATTAAAGTTGTTATAAATCTTTTTGGTCGTGACAACAGTTAACCTCATACCTAAACACTAAACAATATATATTATATCAAAGAGATGTAAGATTTATAGGAACCATTAAATAAGAAGGCTGTTTAAGAATCATAAATTTTTTATATGAATTAGAAAAAGTAAGACAATTAGTTAATTTATAATTTATGTAAGTAGTTTGATTTTTTAGGTAAACTAAAATATATTGGAGGAGAATTAGAATAACCTGAAAAGGAAAAATTATGATGAATAATAGTTTTGACCCACAATGAAAAGAGTGGGGCCTTTTAATAAAGAGGAATGATTAGTAAAAACAGTAATAATTTTAGTATTTTATGTAATAGATTGGAATATTGGAGAGTTTGGGATATAAGTCCGATAAGATTTTTTTGAATAAATACAACCCACCTGGCTTGCTATAATAGCCAGTATAGCAATAAAAACAGTAGAGAGAGTAAGGGAAGTAATTTGAAATCAAACCAAATCTTTTGAGTCACATGTCAGTATTTTTAGTTGTCTCTAAGTTGGTGGTTTGTAGCTTTTTGCAGTACTGTGGTGGGGGTGGGAAGCCGGACATTTTTAATGAGGCGGTCCGAAACCCAAATAGGTGAAGTAAACTTTAGGCATTTTGATGATGAAAGGCATGAGAAGCAGTAGTTGTTAATAAAGGAAAAGTAAAAAATTATATAGTCTCATTAATAAGAGCATTGTCTTTAGATACTGGACTAAGGAAGGGTAGAATGAGTATGAATAATGAGTAGCATAAACAGGTTCTGTGCTAGCACAAATATGTAATTGAATGGTTTCTAAAATAACAATTATGTTAGTGGGAGAGAAGGAAGAGACAGCATGAAGACTGGCAGTTTTTCAATGACATAGTATATCTGTAACATAACGTTAGAGTCGAGATTAAAATTTTTTGTAAAGACCTGACAAGCTGTAAACAGCTTAACTCATTGAGTGGAATTATAATATGTTTGAAAACAAGAAGTAACACCATTAATAACAGTAACCGCTGTTTCAGAAGAGGAGCCGTCTGTAAAAACTAAGCTAGTATTTTGTAGAGGTTGAGCACTGGTAACCTGAAGAAAGATAAAAGAATGATTTTTTGTAAAAGTAAGAAGTGGAGAAGGAGGATAGTGGGAAACCACTTGTACAGTAAAGTGGGCTACAGTTAACTGTCACACAGGACACGTTTTACAAAGTCAAGTTATCTGAGGAGCAGTGTAAGGTATTATAATTAAATTAGGCTTATGGCCAAAAAGTTTTTTGACTTTTATGTACCATGTTTGACATATTTAAGTCATTTTTTTATGTTTGAATTTTTTATTTTTATTTTATACCCTTTTTTTTCAAACAACCAGTCATTTACCATAGAACAAAAATGTACTACATAAGACTTTTTTTAATACAATTATTATTTTTTTATTAAAAACATATTCTATATTAAACATTTTTTTGTATTTTTTTTAACCTTAGAGCTATAACTAAAGCAATAAGTTTATATGTAGTAGAAGGGCTTAGATAGGATTTAACATAGAATTATTAGGGAAATCCAAAGCTAAACAAAAGGCATCCAAAAGCACAATGGTGAGAGCAAAGAATAATATGAGTTTTAATTTTGTATATAATGTCCTTTTCCAATAATGGAGTTGGACACGGCACAACAAGGAAGGAGTGTTGAAACATTTTATATCCCAGAACACAAGGAACCTGGCATTTGCCTTTTCAAAGCTTTCTTTCCCTCTATCCCTCTGTGTCACAAAACACGCCCTCTAAACCGCAGGAGCACCCCTTGGACCTCAGCACTGGCTGCTCGACCAACACTTGGAACAGGCCTTTCAGAGGAATGTTCTTGCCGCTGTGAGAAAGAGGAGAAAATGTCACAGGGGAAAGGTCTAACCCCTATGCGGAAGAAACCCCCCCCCAAACCAATTTGAAAGCCACACGTGCCAGTATTTATTTATTTTTATTTATTTTTTAAATGGGGGGTACAAATGAGGGTTAAGTACAGACGTGGTGATCATACAGGTAAAGTGTGGGTACCCTTATTGACGTTATGTGTCCCCCCCCCCGGCAATGTCTCACTACTGCCGATTCCTTTCTTATAGTATTATGAAAAATGTTCAGGGTCCACTTATGAGTGGGTACATGTGGTACTCAGATCTTTGTTTCTGTGATAAATCACTGAGTATTATAGACTCTAATTGCATCCAGGTTGCTGCAAATTTCATGATTTTGTTTATCTTTATGGCTGTATAGTATTCCATTGTGTAAATGTACCACATTTTCTTTATCCAGCCCACTTTTGACGGGCAGCATGGTTGGGTTTACTGTGAACAATGCTACAATAAACATGCATGTGCAGGTATCTTTTTTACAGAGTGATTTGCGTTCCTCTGGGTATATTCCCAGAAGGGGGACTGCTGGGTCATACGGATTTTCAGATTTTTTAGAAATCACCACACTGTTTTCCACAGAGGCTGTACTAAATTACATTACCACCAACAATGTAGGAACGTTCCCTTTTCCCCACATCCTCTCCAGCATCTGTTGTTTTTTGAGTTATTGATGATGGTCATCCTGACTGGAGTTAGGTGGTATCTCAGTGTGGTTTTAATTTGCATTTCTTTGATGATTGGTGAGGCTGAGTATTGTTTCATTTATCTGTTGGATGCTCATATGTCTTCTTCTGAGAAGTGTCTATCCATATCTTTTGCCCATTTTTTAATAGGTTGTTTGTTTTTTTTTCCTTTCAGCATGTTTGAGTTCCTTGTAGATCCTGGATGTTAGGACTTTGTCAGATTTACAGTTGGCAAATATTTTTTCCCATTCTGTGGGCTGCCTCCCTGCTGTCTTGATAATTTCTTTTGCTTTGCAGAAGCTTTTCAGTTTGATGAGATCCCACTTGTCTATCTTCTCTTTTATGGCATTCACTTTTGAAGAGTTGATCAGGAATTGGCTGCCTACTCCAATTTCTTTAAGGGTATTTCCTACATTTTCTTCTAGGATTCTTATAGTTTGAGGCTTTTGATCCATTTAGAGTTGATTTTTGTGTAGAGTGATTTTGTGTATGGTGATAGGTAGGGGTCCTGTTTCAGTCTTCTGCAGGTGGTCAGCCAGTTTTCCCAGCACTATTTGCTGAATAGGTTCTCCTCTT
This sequence comes from Carlito syrichta, assembly GCF_000164805.1. Classification (NCBI taxonomy): domain Eukaryota; kingdom Metazoa; phylum Chordata; class Mammalia; order Primates; family Tarsiidae; genus Carlito; species Carlito syrichta. The sequence goes on along the minus strand of NW_007252909.1, from coordinate 401,708 downwards.
CCCAATGGCTGTTGGTGGAGGTTTTGTCAAAGATGAGTTGATTGAGGAATTGAGGTTTTGCTTCTGGAATCTCTAGCCTGTTCCATTGGTCTATATGCTTGTTCTTGTACCAATTCCAGGCTGTTTTGATTATTGTAGCTTTATGGTAGAGTTTGAAATCTGGAAGTGTGATACCTTCCACTTTTTTTCTTTTACTAAGAATTGTTTTGACGATTCATGGTCTTTTATGTTTCCATATGAATTTCTATATTGTCATTTCCAGGTCTGAGAAGAATGATGTTAGTAATTTAATAGGTATTACATTAAATCTGTAGCTTGACTTTGGTAGGATGGACATCTTAACAATGTTAATTCCTCAAATCCATGAGCATGGAATATTTTTTCACTTGTTTGTGTCTTCTTGAATTTCTTTCAGGACTGTTTTGTCATTTTCATTTAAAAAATTTTTCACTTCTTTGGTTAGGAAGATGCTATTTGTGTGAGTGGGGGGACTATTGTGAATGGAATTGTGCTTTTTATTTGGTTTTCTGTCTGTTTATTGTTGGTATATAGGAATGCAACTGTCTTTTGCAAGTTTATTTTATGCCCTGAGACTTTGCCAAAGTCCTTTATCAGCGAAGGAGGTTTTTGACAGATTCTCTTGGGGTTTCAAGGTATAGGATCATGTCTTCCACAAAGAGGGATAACTTAACTTCCTCTTTTCCTATTTGGATACCTTTGATTTCCTTCTCTTATCTAATGGCTCTAGCTAGGACTTCCAACACAATGTTGAATAGGAGAGGTGAAAGAGGCCAGCCCTGTCTTGTTCCAGTTTTCAGGGTAAATGCTTCAAATTTCTGCCCGTTCAGCAGTATGTTGGCTGTGGGTTTCTCATAGACAGCTCTTACTATTTTGAGGTATGTTCCATCTTTGCCTAGGTGTTCAAGGGTTTTTATCAAGAAGGTATGCCGGGTTTTATCAAAAACATTTTCTGCATCTAATGATATAATCATATTATTCTTGTTTTTACATCTATTGGTATATTTAATTACGTTCATGGTCTTGTGGATATTGAAACAGCCTTGCAACCTGGAGATGAAGCCTACTTGGTCTTGGTGGATGATTTTTGAGACATGTTGTTGGATCCTGTTTGCTAGAATCTTGTTGAAAATTTTTGCATCTATGTTCATCAAGGATATTGGCCTGTAGTTTTCTTTCTTTGTTGGATTTCTTCTTTCTTTGTTGGGTATCAATATGATGTTAGCTTCATAAAATGATTTGGGGAGTTCCTTCTTTCTCAATTGTCTGGAATACTTTCAGTAGGATTGTATCAGCTCCTTGTATGTTTTGGAGAATTCTGCTGGGAAACTATCTGGTCCAGTGTTGTTGTTTTTTTGTTTGTTTTTGTTTTGGGGTGTGTGTGTGTGTGTGTGGTTAGTTTTCTTATGATGAAGTCAATTTCCTGGGTTGTTATTGGTCTATTTCGGGTTTCTTCTTGTTTCAACCTTGAGAGGTTGTGTGCTTTCTGAAAGTCTCCATTTCACTTAGGTTTTCAAGTTTGTTTTCTTCCAAGTGTACATAGTAATCTCTGATAATCTTTTGTATTTCTTTGGGGTCAGTCGCATGACTTCATTTTTTGCATTTCTGATTGTGTTTATTTGAACTTTTTCTCTTTTTTTCTTGGTCAGTCTTGCTAAAGGTTCATCAATCTTATTTATCCTTTCAAATAACGAGCTTTTTGTTTTGTTGATTTTTTTCTGTCTTTGTCTTCAATGTCCTGTATTTGGGCTTTTATTTTGGTGATCTGGATTCTTCTGTTGAAGTTAGGGTTTTAGTGTTCTTGTTTTTTCAGCTCCCTTAGGTGACTTGTTAAATTGTTAACTTGTGATCTTACTAATTTCTTCATATGTGTTTATAGAGATATGAATTCCCATCTTTTACAGTTTTCATGGTATCCGAGAGGTTTTGGTAAGATGTTTCTTCATAGGTGAGTGGATTGTCTGAGCCCGTGGGTTTGAGAGCTGCCTGGGCGGCGAGATCTCATCTCTACAATAAACCAAAAAATCAGCCGGGCGTGGTAGCACATGCCTGTAATTCCAGCTACTTGGAAGGCTGAGGTGGAAGGATTGCCGGAGCCTAGCAGGTCAAGGCTGCGGTGGCCAGGAGTGGCCACTGCACTCCAGTCTGGACGACAGGGTGAGACTACAACTCAAAAAAAAAAAAGATATTTCTTCATTTTCATTTGTTTCCAGGAATCTTTTAACTTCTTCTTAGATTTCCATGTTAATCCAGGAGTTGTTCAGCATCATGCTGTTTAGCGTCCATGTCTTTGTAGGTTTTGGGTGAACCTTGTTGGTGTTGATATTTATTTTTATTCCATTGTGGTCTGAGAAGGTGCATGACAGTATTTTGATCTTATGAAATTTGTTTATGCTTGATTTATGGCCGAGGATGTGGTCAATCTTGGAGTACATTCCATGAAGTGATGAGTAGAATGTATAATCCATGGTTGTTGGGTGGAGTGTTCCATAGGTATCTATTAGGTTCATTTGGTCAAGCATCAGGTTCTCCTTGTTGATTTTTGCCTCGATGATCTATCTAGGGTAGATAGTGGGGTATTAAAGTCCCCAGCTATAATAGTGTTAGAGTCAATATCCCTTTTAAGTTTACTTAGTTGCTGTCTTATAAAAGCTGGTGCTCCTGTGTTTGGTGCATATATGCTTAGGAAGGCTATTTCTTGTTGACGAATTGAACCTTTTATCATTATGTAGTGTCCTTCTGTAACTTTTTAAATTTTTGACAGCTTAAAGGTTATTTTGTCTGGTATTAAGATTACAATTCCTGCTTTCTCTTGTGTTCTGTTTACCTGAAAATTTATTTTCCAGCCAGGCTTGGTAGCTCAGCCTGTAATCCCAGCACTTTGGGAGGCCGAGGTGAGAGGATTGCCTGAGCCCGCGGGTTCGAGACCCACCTGGGCAACTTGGCAAGACCTCATCTCTACAATAAATTTTAAAAAATTAGCCACACCTGTAGTTCCAGCTACTTGGGAGGCTGAGGCAGAAGGATCGCTGGATCCCAGCATATCGAGGCTGCAGTGGCCGGAAGTGGCCACTGCACTCCAGTCTGAGTGACAGAGTGAGACCCCAACTCAAAAAAACAAAAATTTATTTTCCATCCTCTAACTTTGAGTCTGTGAGTGTCCCTTCTGGTGAGGTGGATCTCCTGAAGACAATATATTGTTGCATCTTGTTTCTTTATCCAGTTTTTCATTCTATGCCTTTTCAATGGTGCATTTAATCCATTCACATTCAGGCTGATTATTGAGATGTGAGAGTTTAATCCCTGTTATGAGGCTCTTACAGACTTTGCTGTTGTTTGTTTACTTATTTGTTGATTTCTTTTGAATCAATCTCGCAATCGTGATGCATGTGTTATTGGTTCTTTGTTTTCTTGCATTCTTAGGAGGAATGAGGTTGTTCTTTTTTTCTTTCTTCTGTGCATACTGTCTTAAACGTCTCTTGTAGAGCTGGTCTGGAGGCAGCATACACTCTTAGAGACTGAATGTCTAGGAAGGATTTTAATGCTCCATCACTGATGAAGCTTAGCTTAGCTGGGTAGGAAATCCTTGGTTGGAATTGTTTATCTTTGAGTATGTTGAAGATTGGGCTCCAATCTCTTCTAGCCTACAGTGTTTCTGCAGATAAGTCTGCTGCTATTCTATTTGGTCTTCTCTGGTAGGTAGTCTGACCTTTCTGTCTTGCTGCCTTAAGGATTTTTTTCTTTTGTACATACTTTGTGTAAGAGAATTACTGTGTGTCTAGGAGTTGATCTTCTTATTTGATGCCTTGCAGGGGTTCTCCATATCTCTTGTGTTAGGATTGTTGCATCTCTGATGAAATGCGGGAGTTTTTTGGATTATCTCTTGGAATGTTTGTTCCAGGCTGCTCTCATTCTCCTTATCTGCTTCAGGGATACCTATCAGTCTTAGGTTCAGTCTCTTAATATAGTCACACATCTCCTGAAGGCTTTGTTCCATCTTTTTTTTTTTTGAGTTGGAGTTTCA